>NC_133151.1:44430875-44609434 GCF_048418815.1 Hemitrygon akajei
CTCTCTCCCCACAGTCCTGTGTCAGTCCCTAAACTAATCCCACTGTCCCACTGTTTCACCACAGTCCTGTGTCAGTCCCCAAACTAATCCCACTGTCCCACTCTCAACCCACAGACCTGTGTCAGTCCCGAAACTAATCCCACTGTCCCACTCTCTCCCCACAGCCGTGTCAGTCCCCAAACTAATCCCACTCTCCCACTCTCTCCACACAGCCCCGTGTCACTCCCCAAATTAATCGCACTGTCCCACTCTCTCCCCACAGTCCTGTGTCAGTCCCCAAACTAATCCCACTGTCCCACTCTCAACCCACAGACCTGTGTCAGTCCCAAAACTAATCCCACTGTCCCACTCTCTCCGAACCGTCCTGTGTCAGTCCCCAAACTAAGCGCACTGTCCCACTCTCTCCCCACAACCCTGTGTCAGTCCCAAAACTAATACCACTGTCCCACTCTCTCAAAACTACCCTGTGTCAGTCCCCAAACTAATCCCACTGTCCCACTCTCTCCCCACAGCCCTGTTCTGTCCCCACATCAATCCCACTGTCCCACTCACTCCCCACAGCCCTGTGTCTGTCCCCTGATGCACCATCAATAACTCACTCTGAGACGTAAGAAGCGAGGTATCGGCTTTTATTGACTGGAAGATTGAACAACACTACATACTGGGGTCTGAGGCTGGGCAACAGGCCTCAGTCGCCTTTATACAGGGGTCTGTGGGAGGAGCCACAGGAGCAGTCCAGACAGGTATATGTAGTTCACCACATCCCTAAGCTAGTCCCACTGTCCCTCTCTCTCCGAACTGTCCTGTGTCAGTCCCCAAACTAAGCGCACTGTCCCACTCTCTCCCCACAGTCCTGTGTCAGTCCCCAAACTAATCCCACTGTCCCACTCTCTCCCCACAGCCCTGTGTCAGTCCCCAAACTAATCCCACTGTCCCACTCTGTCCCCACAGCCCTGTGTCTGTCCCCAAACTAATCCCACTGTCCCACTCTCTCCCCACAGCCCTGTGTCAGTCCCCAAACTAATCCCACTGTCCCACTCTCTCCCCACAGCCCTGTGTCAGTCCCCAAACTAATCCCACTGTCCCACTCTCTCACCACAGTCCTGTGTCAATCCCAAAACTAATCCCACTGTCCCACTCTCTCCCCACAGCCCTGTGTCAGTCCCCAAACTAATCCCACTGTCGCACTCTGTCCCACAGACCTGTGTCTTTCCCCAAACTAATCCAACTGTCCCACTCTCTCCCCACAGTCCTGTGTCAGCCCCAAACTAACCCCACTGCCCACTCTGTCCCCACAGACCTGTGTCAGTCCCCAAACTAATCCCACTGTCCCACTCTCTCCCCACAGCCCTGTGTCAGTCCCCAAACTAATCCCAATGTCCCACTCTCTCCCCACAGACCTGTGTCTGTCCCCAAACTAATCCCACTGTCCCACTCTCTCCCCACAGACCTGTGTCTGTGTGGTGAACTAGATATACCTGTCTGACTGCTCCTGTGGCTCCTCCCAAGACCCTGCTGACTACCCCTGTGGCTCCTCCCACAGACCCCTGTATAAAGGCGACTGTGGCCTGCTGCTCTCCCTCATTTTCCCCAGGATGTAGTGTTGTCCTTCAGTCAATAAAAGCCGATAATCTCACTTCCTAAGTCTCGGCGTGAGTTATTGATGGTGCATCAATTTTATTGACTGAAAGTTACAACATGGAAACCGCTTTACGCCCAGAACGCCTAGACTTGGACCCCCGAGACCCGGGAGCAGCTCTTGCCTTTGAACACTGGCTGGTGTGCTTCCAATCGTACTTAGAGGAGGTTCGTGCCACCGATTCGGCTGTTCGGCACAAACTTCTCTTCTCGAGGGTCGCCCCAAAAGTTTATTCGTTCATCAGGGACATATCCACCTACGAGGAGGCGCTTGCCGCCCTCCGAAGACAGTACCTGCGGCCAGTAAATCCAGTTTATGCACGGCACCGCTTGGCCACGCGAAAACAGCGGCCTACGGAGTCGACTGCTGAATTCCTCAGCGAACTACAGATACTCGCGCGAGACTGTGGCTGCAAAGCGCTCTCAGCGGAACAGCATAAGGAACTCTTGGTCCGAGACGCTTTTGTGACTGGGGTTCGGTCAGTGTGTATCCGCCAGCGGCTGCTGGAAAAAGCTGATCTTACCTTACGCTCTGCGATAGAGACGGCCAGTTCGATAGAGGCTGCGCAACTGTACGCCGAAGAAGTCCAACCGAGCCATTCCCCGGTTCCGAGCGAATTCGCCAACGCCGCAGCCAGTCGCGGTATCTCAAACCCCACGAATTCGCCAGGTATGAGACTCTGTTACTTTTGTGGGCTTCGGAAACATGCACGAGAACTCTGTCCGGCGCGCGAAGCGACTTGTTCCCGCTGTGGGAAGAAGGGCCATTTCGCCAAGGTCTGTAAATCTAAACCGCGCCCGGGGTCGAGCAGCGCCGCGTCTGAGACCTGGGGGCCGCCATTTTGCATGACCGGATGTGGACAACCATCTTTGCCGGCGTCACCTGGCCCCGCCCCTACCTACCCGTGTGCGACCTGGGAGCCGCCCTCTTGCATGCCCGGATGTGAGCGGCCATCTTTGCCGGCGTCACCAGGCCCCGCCCTCGACACGCCCAGTTCAACGCTGGCTTCCGTGACCCTCGACCAAAGCGCTCCGCACCAGCTCGCAAGGTCGATGATGGACATCCTGGTGGAGGGGCACAGGACTCGCTGCCTGTTTGACACGGGCAGCACTGAGAGTTTTATTGACCCGGCCACAGTGAAACGCTGCGGACTCGTGACACGGCCGGTCCGTCAGAAGATCACCTTGGCTTCAGGGTCGCATTCCACAGACATCCGGGTGGGTTGTGTAGCGACATTGGTGGTGCAGGGCACAGAATATCGGAACTTTGCGTTCCTGGTCATGCCTCGGCTGTGCGCACCTGTGCTATTGGGGCTGGACTTCCAGAGCCATCTCAAAAGTGTGACTATGGCATATGACGGGCCCCTCCCACCTCTCACTGTCAGGAATCCTCAGTTTGGTGGGACTTCGCCATATACTCCGTTACCACACGCACATACACCCCGAACCCCACATCCCGCCCAGCACCATGCCGATAGCTGTGCTGCTGACACTATTTGCAACCTCTCCACCCTCAAGATCCCTCCCCCATCGCTGTTCACCAACCTGACCCCCGACTGTAAACCTGTGGCAACTAAAAGCAGGAGGTACAGTGCGGGGGACAGGGCCTTTATTCATTCAGAGGTGCAGCGGCTGCTCAGGGAGGGGATCATTGAGCCAAGCACAAGCCCATGGCGGTCCCAGGTGGTCGTTGTTCGGACTGGGCAGAAAAATAGGATGGTTGTGGACTACAGCCAGACCATCAATAGATTCACGCAGCTTGACGCGTACCCCCTACCCCGCATCGCGGATATGGTCAACCAGATAGCTCAGTACAAGGTGTACTCGACAATTGATCTGAAATCCGCTTATCACCAGCTCCCCATCCGCCCAGAGGACCGCCCCTACACCGCCTTCGAGGCGGGTGGCAGGCTCTATCACTTTCTGCGCGTCCCATTTGGTGTCACAAATGGGGTCTCAGTCTTCCAGAGGGAGATGGACCGGATGGTGGACCAGTACAAACTGACGGCCACATTTCCCTATCTAGATAACATCACCATCTGTGGTCGCGACTGGTCGGACCATGACGCCAACCTCCAGCGTTTTTTCCAGGTGGCCGATGCTTTGAACCTCACTTATAACAAGGACAAGTGTGTGTTCAGAACCACACGGCTCGCTATCCTTGGGTATGTCGTGGAGAACGGGGTCATTGGCCCTGACCCCGACCGTATGCGCCCCCTGTTAGAACTCCCTCTTCCCACTACTCTCAAGGCCCTCCGGCGGTGCCTGGGGTTTTTTTCCTATTACGCCCAATGGGTTCCCCATTACGCAGACAAGGCCCGCCCCCTGGTCAAGTCTACCACCTTTCCCCTCTCTGCCGAGGCCCGAGCGGCCTTCAGCTGCATTAAAGGGGACATTGCCAAAGCAACGATGCATGCGGTAGACGAGACCATTCCCTTCCAAGTAGAGAGTGACGCCTCTGACGTCGCGCTGGCTGCTACCCTCAATCAAGAAGGCAGGCCAGTGGCGTTTTTTTCTCGTACCCTTCAAGGCTCTGAACTTCGGCACTCCACGGTGGAGAAAGAAGCCCAAGCCATAGTGGAAGCTATTCGGCACTGGAGGCACTATCTCGCCGGCAGAAGGTTCACCTTGCTGACCGACCAGCGCTCGGTTGCGTTCATGTTCAGCAGCCAACAGCGGGGCAAAATCAAAAATGATAAAATTTTGCGATGGAGAATAGAACTCTCCACCTATACTTACGATATCCTGTACCGGCCTGGCAGGCTCAATGAACCGTCTGATGCCCTATCCCGGGGACCGTGTGCTAGTGCCCAGCTCGACCAGCTGTATGCCCTTCATGCCCAACTTTGCCACCCGGGGGTCACCCGGTTTTATCACTTCATTAAAGCCCGGAACCTGCCGTACTCCCTGGAGGACATCAGGACGATGACCAGGGACTGCCAGATCTGCGCTGAGTGCAAACCGCACTTCTACCGTCCTGACACTGCGCAGCTTGTCAAGGCCACCCGCCCTTTTGAGCGACTGAGTATTGACTTTAAGGGCCCCCTTCCCTCCACCGACCGCAATGTCTACTTTCTTAGTATTATTGACGAGTACTCGCGATTCCCCTTTGCCGTTCCCTGCCCCGACACTACTACCACGTCGGTCATCAAAGTCCTGCGCCAGCTCTTCACACTGTTCGGATATCCCTGCTATGTCCACAGTGATAGAGGGTCCTCCTTTATGAGTGACGAGTTGCGCCGGTTCCTGCTTGCTAGGGGCATAGCTACTAGTCGCACCACGAGTTATAATCCCCGGGGGAATGGCCAGGTGGAGAGGGAGAATGCCACAGTGTGGAAGGCCATACTTTTAGCCCTTAAGTCACAAGGGTTGCCGGTCTCCCGATGGCAGGAGGTCCTCCCTGAGGCACTCCACTCTATCCGCTCCCTGTTGTGTACGTCCACTAATGCCACCCCTCACGAACGCTTATTCTCTTTTCCCAGGAAGTCTGTCACTGGGACCACCCTGCCAATTTGGCTGACGTCCCCGGGGCCAGTGCTGCTGCGTAAACATGCGAGGAGTAATAAGTACTCACCACTGGTCGAGAAGGTTCACCTCCTGCATGCTAATCCCCAGTATGCCTACGTGGTCTTGCCTGATGGGCGGGAGGACACGGTCTCTGTCCGCGACCTGGCGCCCGCCGGAGCAGCAGACCACTACCCCGAGCACTCCACGGTAACTATGCACCCTGTACCCGAGGTGACTCCGCACGCCCCGTGCCCCACACAGACTCCGTATGCGTCTGTTCCAGGGCCCTCGCTCACACGCGAGGGGTCCCTGACACCTCCTGTTGGGACAGAATTAACCCACTCTCCGCCTTCGGAGCACACACCACCTCCGGCACCTGTGCCGTCATCACCTCCGGCTCCTGTGCAATTGCAGCCGGAGCTACGTAGATCGCAGCGAACGATTCGACCACCTGATCGACTTAACCTGTAAATATGCTTGGGAATTTTTTTAAACAAAGGGGGGGTGAATGTGGTGAACTAGATATACCTGTCTGACTGCTCCTGTGGCTCCTCCCAAGACCCTGCTGACTACCCCTGTGGCTCCTCCCACAGACCCCTGTATAAAGGCGACTGTGGCCTGCTGCTCTCCCTCATTTTCCCCAGGATGTAGTGTTGTCCTTCAGTCAATAAAAGCCGATAATCTCACTTCCTAAGTCTCGGCGTGAGTTATTGATGGTGCATCAGTCTGTCCCCAAACTAATCCCACTGTCCCACTGTCTCCCCACAGTCCTGTGTCAGCCCCAAACTAACCCCACTGCCCACTCTGTCCCCACAGACCTGTGTCAGTCCCCAAACTAATCCCACTGTCCCACTCTCTCCCCACAGCCCTGTGTCAGTCCCCAAACTAATCCCAATGTCCCACTCTCTCCCCACAGACCTGTGTCTGTCCCCAAACTAATCCCACTGTCCCACTCTCTCCCCACAGACCTGTGTCTGTCCCCAAACTAATCCCACTGTCCCACTGTCTCCCCACAGCCCTGTGTCAGTCCCCAAACTAATCCCACTGTCCCACTCTCACCCCACAGCCCTGTGTCAGTCCCCAAACTAAACCCACTGTCCCACTCTCTCCCCACAGACCTGTGTCTGTCCCCAAACTAATCCCACTGTCCCACTGTCTCCCCACAGCCCTGTGTCAGTCCCCAAACTAATCCCACTGTCCCACTCTCTCCCCACAGCCCTGTGTCAGTCCCCAAACTAATCCCACTGTCCCACTCTCACCCCACAGCCATGTGTCAGTCCCCAAACTAAACCCACTGTCCCATTCTCTCCCCACAGCCATGTGTCAGTCCCCAAACTAAACCCACTGTCCCATTCTCTCCCCACAGCCATGTGTCAGTCCCCAAACTAAACCCACTGTCCCATTCTCTCCCCACAGCCCTGTGTCAGTCCCCAAACTAAACCCACTGTCCCATTCTCTCCCCACAGCCCTGTGTTAGTCCCCAAACTAAACCCACTGTCCCATTCTCTCCCCACAGCCCTGTGTCAGTCCCCAAACTAAATCCACTGTCCCATTCTCTCCATACAGCCCTGTGTCAGTCCCCAAACTAAACCCACTGTCCCATTCTCTCCCCACAGCCCTGTGTCAGTCCCCAAACTAAACCCACTGTCCCATTCTCTCCCCACAACCCTGTGTCAGTCCCCAAACTAAACCCACTGTCCCATTCTCTCCCCACTGCCCTGTGTCAGTCCCCAAACTAAACCCACTGTTCCATTCTCTCCCCACAGCCCTGTGTCAGGCCCCAAACTAAATCCACTGTCCCATTCTCTCCATACAGCCCTGTGTCAGTCCCCAAACTAAACCCACTGTCCCATTCTCTCCCCACAGCCCTGTCAGTCCCCAAACTAAACCCACTGTCCCATTCTCTCCCCACAACCCTGTGTCAGTCCCCAAACTAAACCCACTGTCCCATTCTCTCCCCACTGCCCTGTGTCAGTCCCCAAACTAAACCCACTGTTCCATTCTCTCCCCACTGCCCTGTGTCAGTCTCCAAACTAATCCCACTGTCCCACACTCTCCCCACAGTCCTGTGTCAGTCCCGAAACTTATCCCACTGTCCCAGCTACTCCCCAAAGCCCTGTGTAAGTTCCCAAACTAATCCCACTGTCACAATCTCTCCCCACAGTCCTGTGTCAGTCCCCAAACTAATCCCACTGTCCCACTCTCTCACCACAGTCCTGTGTCAGTCCCCAAACTAATCCCACTGTCCCACTCTCTCCCCACAGCCCTGAGTCAGTCCCCAAACTAATCCCACTGTCCCACTCTCTCCCCACAGACCTGTGTCAGTCCCCAAACTAATCCCACTGCCCCACTCTCTCCCCACAGACCTGTGTCAGTCCCATAACTAATCCCACAGTCCCACTCTCTCCCCACAGTCCTGTGTCAGACCCCAAACTAATCCCACTGTCCCACTCTCTCCCCACAGCCCAGTGTCAGTCGCCAAACTAATCCCACTGTCCCACTCTCTCCCCACAGCCCAGTGTCAGTCCCCAAACTAATCCCACTGTCCCACTCTCTCCCCACAGACCTGTGTCAGTCCCCAAACTAATCCCACTGTCGCACTCCCTCCCCACAGCCCTGTGTCAGTCCCCAAACTAATCCCACTGTCCCACTCTCTCCCCACAGACCTGTGTCAGTCCCCAAACTAATCCCACTGCCCCACTCTCTCCCCACAGACCTGTGTCAGTCCCAAAACTAATCCCACTGTCCCACACTCTCCCCACAGTCCTGTGTCAGTCCCCAAACTAATCCCACTGTCCCACTCTCTCCCCACAGCCATGTATCAGTCCCTAAACTAATCCCACAGTCCCACTGTCTTACCACAGCACTGTATCAGTCCATAAACTAATCCCACTGTTCCACTCTCTCCCCACAGTCCTGTGTCAGTCCCTAAACTAATCCCACTGTCCCACTGTTTCACCACAGTCCTGTGTCAGTCCCCAAACTAATCCCACTGTCCCACTCTCTCCCCACAACCCTGTGTCAGTCCCAAAACTAATACCACTGTCCCACTCTCTCAAAACTACCCTGTGTCAGTCCCCAAACTAATCCCACTGTCCCACTCTCTCCCCACAGCCCTGTTCTGTCCCCACATCAATCCCACTGTCCCACTCACTCCCCACAGCCCTGTGTCTGTCCCCTGATGCACCATCAATAACTCACTCTGAGACGTAAGAAGCGAGGTATCGGCTTTTATTGACTGGAAGATTGAACAACACTACATCCTGGGGTCTGAGTCTGGGCAACAGGCCTCAGTCGCCTTTATACAGGGGTCTGTGGGAGGAGCCACAGGAGCAGTCCAGACAGGTATATGTAGTTCACCACATCCCCAAGCTAGTCCCACTCTCCCTCTCTCTCCGAACTGTCCTGTGTCAGTCCCCAAACTAAGCGCACTGTCCCACCTCTCCCCACAGTCCTGTGTCAGTCCCCAAACTAATCCCACTGTCCCACTCTCTCCCCACAGCCCTGTGTCAGTCCCCAAACTAATCCCACTGACCCACTCTGTCCCCACAGCCCTGTGTCTGTCCCCAAACTAATCCCACTGTCCCACTCTCTCCCCACAGCCCTGTGTCAGTCCCCAAACTAATCCCACTGTCCCACTCTCTCCCCACAGCCCTGTGTCAGTCCCCAAACTAATCCCACTGTCCCACTCTCTCCCCACGGCCCTGTGTCAGTCCCCAAACTAATCCCACTGCCCCAATCTCTCCTCACAGTCCTGTGTCAATCCCAAAACTAATCCCACTGTCCCACTCTCTCCCCACAGCCCTGTGTCAGTCCCCAAACTAATCCCACTGTCGCACTCTGTCCCACAGACCTGTGTCTTTCCCCAAACTAATCCAACTGTCCCACTCTCTCCCCACAGTCCTGTGTCAGCCCCAAACTAACCCCACTGCCCACTCTGTCCCCACAGACCTGTGTCAGTCCCCAAACTAATCCCACTGTCCCACTCTCTCCCCACAGCCCTGTGTCAGTTCCCAAACTAATCCCACTGTCCCACTCTCTCCCCACAGACCTGTGTCAGTCCCCAAACTAAACCCACTGTCCCATTCTCTCCCCACAGCCCTGTGTCAGTTCCCAAACTAATCCCACTGTCCCACTCTCTCCCCACAGACCTGTGTCAGTCCCCAAACTAAACCCACTGTCCCATTCTCTCCCCACAGCCCTGTGTCAGTTCCCAAACTAATCCCACTGTCCCATTCTCTCCCCACAGCCATGTGTCAGTCCCCAAACTAAACCCACTGTCCCATTCTCTCCCCACAGCCCTGTGTCAGTCCCCAAACTAAACCCACTGTCCCATTCTCTCCCCACAGCCCTGTGTTAGTCCCCAAACTAAACCCACTGTCCCATTCTCTCCCCACAGCCCTGTGTCAGTCCCCAAACTAAATCCACTGTCCCATTCTCTCCATACAGCCCTGTGTCAGTCCCCAAACTAAACCCACTGTCCCATTCTCTCCCCACAGCCCTGTGTCAGTCCCCAAACTAAACCCACTGTCCCATTCTCTCCCCACAGCCCTGTGTCAGTCTCCAAACTAATCCCACTGTCCCACACTCTCCCCACAGTCCTGTGTCAGTCCCGAAACTTATCCCACTGTCCCACCTCCTCCCCGCAGCTCTGTGTAAGTTCCCAAACTAATCCCACTGTCACAATCTCTCGCCACAGTCCTGTGTCAGTCCCCAAACTAATCCCACTGTCCCACTCTCTCACCACAGTCCTGTGTCAGTCCCCAAACTAATCCCACTGTCCCACTCTCTCCCCACAGCCCTGTGTCAGTCCCCAAACTAATCCCACTGTCCCACTCTCTCCCCACAGACCTGTCAGTCCCCAAACTAATCCCACTGCCCCACTCTCTCCCCACAGACCTGTGTCAGTCCCAAAACTAATCCCACTGTCCCACTCTCTCCCCACAGCCCTGTGTCAGTCCCCAAACTAATCCCACTGTCCCACTCTCTCCCCACAGCCCTGTGTCAGTCCGCAAACTAATCCCACAGACCCACTCTCTCCCCACAGACCTGTGTCAGTCCCCAAACTAATCCTACTGTCCCACTCTCTCCCCACAGCCCTGTGTCAGTCCCCAAACTAATCCCACTGTCCCACTCTGTCCCCACAGCCCTGTGTCTGTGCCCAAACTAATCCCACTGCCCCAATCTCTCCCCACAGACCTGTGTCAATCCCAAAACTAATCCCAGTGTCCCACTCTCTCACCACAGTCCTGTGTCAGTCCCAAAACTAATCCCACTGTCCCACTCTCTCACCACAGTCCTGTGTCAGTCCTAAAACTAATCCCACTGTCCCACTCTCTCCCCACAGTCCTGTGTCAGTCCCCAAACTAATCCCACTGTCCCACTCTCTCCCCACAGCCCTGTGTCAGTACCCAAACTAATCCCACTGTCCCACTCTCTCCCCACTGTCCTGTGTCAGTCCCCAAACTAATCCCACTGCTCCACTCTCTCCGCACAGTCCTGTGTCAGTCCCCAAACTAATCTCACTGTCCCACTCTCTCCCCACAGTCCTGTGTCAGTACCCAAACTAATCCCACTGTCCCACTCTCTCCCCACAGCCCTGTGTCAGTTCCCAAACTAATCCCAATGTCCCACTCTCTCCGCACAGTCCTGTGTCAGTCCCCAAACTAATCCCACTGTCCCACTCTCTCCCCACAGTCCTGTGTCAGTCCCCAAACTAATCCCACTGTCCCACTCTCTCCCCACAGACCTGTGTCAGTCCCCAAACTAAACCCACTGTCCCATTCTCTCCCCACAGCCCTGTGTCAGTCCCCAAACTAAACCCACTGTCCCATTCTCTCCCCACAGCCCGGTGTCAGTCCCCAAATTAAACCCACTGTCCCATTCTCTCCCCACAGCACTGTGTTAGTCCCCAAACTAAACCCACTGTCCCATTCTCTCCCCACAGCCCTGTGTCAGTCCCCAAACTAAATACACTGTCCCATTCTCTCCCCACAGCCCTGTGTCAGTCCCCAAACTAAACCCACTGTCCCATTCTCTCCCCACAGCCCTGTGTCAGTCCCCAAACTAAACCCACTGTCCCATTCTCTCCCCACAGCCCTGTGTCAGTCTCCAAACTAATCCCACTGTCCCACTCTCTCACCACAGTCCTGTGTCAGTCCCGAAACTTATCCCACTGTCCCACCTCCTCCCCACAGCTCTGTGTAAGTTCCCAAACTAATCCCACTGTCACAATCTCTCCCCACAGTCCTGTGTCAGTCCCCAAACTAATCCCACTGTCCCACTCTCTCACCACAGTCCTGTGTCAGTCCCCAAACTAATCCCACTGTCCCACTCTCTCCCCACAGCCCTGTTTCAGTCCCCAAACTAATCCCAATGCCCCACTCGCTCCCCACAGACCTGTGTCAGTCCCAAAACTAATCCCACTGTCCCACTCTCTCCCCACAGTCCTGTGTCAGTCCCCAAACTAATCCTACTGTCCCAATCTCTCCCCACAGCCCTGTGTCAGTCCCCAAACTAATCTCACTGTCCCACTCTGTCCCCACAGCCCTGTGTCTGTGCCCAAACTAATCCCACTGCCCCAATCTCTCCCCACAGACCTGTGTCAATCCCAAAACTAATCCCACTGTCCCACTCTCTCCCCACAGCCCTGTGTCAGTCCCCAAACTAATCCCACTGTCCCACTCTGTCCCCACAGACCTGTGTCTGTCCCCAAACTAATCCAACTGTCCCACTCTCTCCCCACAGTCCTGTGTCAGCCCCAAACAAACCCCACTGCCCACTCTGTCCCCACAGACCAGTGTCAGTCCCCAAACTAATCCCACTGTCCCACTCTCTCCCCACAGCCCTGTGTCAGTCCCCAAACTAATCCCACTGTCCCACTCTCTCCCCACTGTCCTGTGTCAGTCCCCAAACTAATCCCACTGCTCCACTCTCTCCGCACAGTCCTGTGTCAGTCCCCAAACTAATCCCACTGTCCCACTCTCTCCCCACAGTCCTGTGTCAGTCCCCAAACTAATCCCACTGTCCCACTCTCTCCCCACAGCCCTGTGTCAGTTCCCAAACTAATCCCACTGTCCCACTCTCTCCCCACAGACCTGTGTCAGTCCCCAAACTAAACCCACTGTCCCATTCTCTCCCCACAGTTCTGTGTCAGTCCCCAAACTAAACCCACTGTCCCATTCTCTCCCCACAGCCCTGTGTCAGTCCCCAAATTAAACCCACTGTCCCATTCTCTCCCCACAGCCCTGTGTTAGTCCCCAAACTAAACCCACTGTCCCATTCTCTCCCCACAGCCCTGTGTCAGTCCCCAAACTAAATCCACTGTCCCATTCTCTCCCCTCAGCCCTGTGTCTGTCCCCAAACTAAACCCACTGTCCCATTCTCTCCCCACAGCCCTGTGTCAGTCCCCAAACTAAACCCACTGTCCCATTCTCTCCCCACAGCCCTGTGTCAGTCTCCAAACTAATCCCACTGTCCCACTCTCTCACCACAGTCCTGTGTCAATCCCGAAACTTATCCCACTGTCCCACCTCCTCCCCACAGCTCTGTGTAAGTTCCCAAACTAATCCCACTGTCACAATCTCACCCCACAGTCCTGTGTCAGTCCCCAAACTAATCCCACTGTCCCACTCTCTCCCCACAGTCCTGTGTCAGTCCCCAAACTAATCCCACTGTCCCACTCTCTCCCCACAGCCCTGTTTCAGTCCCCAAACTAATCCCAATGTCCCACTCTCTCCCCACAGACCTGTGTCAGTCCCCTAACTAATCCCACTGCCCCACTCTCTCCCCACAGACCTGTGTCAGTCCCAAAACTAATCCCACTGTCCCACTCTCTCCCCACAGTCCTGTGTCAGTCCCCAAACTAATCCTACTGTCCCAATCTCTCCCCACAGCCCTGTGTCAGTCCCCAAACTAATCTCACTGTCCCACTCTGTCCCCACAGCCCTGTGTCTGTGCCCAAACTAATCCCACTGCCCCAATCTCTCCCCACAGACCTGTGTCAATCCCAAAACTAATCCCACTGTCCCACTCTCTCCCCGCAGCCCTGCGTCAGTCCCCAAACTAATCCCACTGTCCCACTCTGTCCCCACAGACCTGTGTCTGTCCCCAAACTAATCCAACTGTCCCACTCTCTCCCCACAGTCCTGTGTCAGCCCCAAACAAACCCCACTGCCCACTCTGTCCCCACAGACCAGTGTCAGTCCCCAAACTAATCCCACTGTCCCACTCTCTCCCCACAGCCCTGTGTCAGTTCCCAAACTAATCCCACTGTCCCACTCTCTCCCCACAGACCTGTGTCAGTCCCCAAACTAAACCCACCGTCCCATTCTCTCCCCACAGCCCTGCGTCAGTCCCCAAACTAAACCCACTGTCCCATTCTCTCCCCACAGCCCTGTGTTAGTCCCCAAACTAAACCCACAGTCCCATTCTCTCCCCACAGCCCTGTGTCAGTCCCCAAACTAAACCCACTGTCCCATTCTCTCCCCACAGTCCTGTGTCAGTCTCCAAACTAATCCCACTGTCCCACACTCTCCCCACAGTCATGTGTCAGTCCCAAAACTTATCCCACTGTCCCACCTCCTCCCCACAGCCCTGTGTCAGTTCCCAAACTAATCCCACTGTCACACTCTCTCCCCACAGTCCTGTGTCAGTCCCCAAACTAATCCCACTGTCCCACTCTCTCCCCACAGTCCTGTGTCAGTTCCCAAACTAATCCCACTGTCCCACTCTCTCCCCACAGCCCTGTGTCTGTTCCCAAACTAATCCCACTGTCCCATTCTCTCCCCACAGCCCTGTGTCAGTCCCCAAACTAATCCCACTGTCCCACTCTGTCCCCACAGCCCTGTGTCTGTCCCCAAACTAATCCCACTGTCCCACTCTCTCCCCACAGCCCTGTGTCAGTCCCCAAACTAATCCCACTGTCCCACTCTCTCCCCACAGCCCTGTGTCAGTCCCCAAACTAATCCCACTGTCCCACTCTCTCACCACAGTCCTGTGTCAATCCCAAAACTAATCCCACTGTCCCACTCTCTCCCCACAGCCCTGTGTCAGTCCCCAAACTAATCCCACTGTCGCACTCTGTCCCACAGACCTGTGTCTTTCCCCAAACTAATCCAACTGTCCCACTCTCTCCCCACAGTCCTGTGTCAGCCCCAAACTAACCCCACTGCCCACTCTGTCCCCACAGACCTGTGTCAGTCCCCAAACTAATCCCACTGTCCCACTCTCTCCCCACAGCCCTGTGTCAGTCCCCAAACTAATCCCAATGTCCCACTCTCTCCCCACAGACCTGTGTCTGTCCCCAAACTAATCCCACTGTCCCACTCTCTCCCCACAGACCTGTGTCTGTCCCCAAACTAATCCCACTGTCCCACTGTCTCCCCACAGTCCTGTGTCAGCCCCAAACTAACCCCACTGCCCACTCTGTCCCCACAGACCTGTGTCAGTCCCCAAACTAATCCCACTGTCCCACTCTCTCCCCACAGCCCTGTGTCAGTCCCCAAACTAATCCCAATGTCCCACTCTCTCCCCACAGACCTGTGTCTGTCCCCAAACTAATCCCACTGTCCCACTCTCTCCCCACAGACCTGTGTCTGTCCCCAAACTAATCCCACTGTCCCACTGTCTCCCCACAGCCCTGTGTCAGTCCCCAAACTAATCCCACTGTCCCACTCTCACCCCACAGCCCTGTGTCAGTCCCCAAACTAAACCCACTGTCCCACTCTCTCCCCACAGACCTGTGTCTGTCCCCAAACTAATCCCACTGTCCCACTGTCTCCCCATAGCCCTGTGTCAGTCCCCAAACT
The DNA here is from genome assembly GCF_048418815.1 of Hemitrygon akajei. Taxonomy (NCBI): domain Eukaryota; kingdom Metazoa; phylum Chordata; class Chondrichthyes; order Myliobatiformes; family Dasyatidae; genus Hemitrygon; species Hemitrygon akajei. The sequence continues at coordinate 44,445,830 of NC_133151.1, forward strand.
AATCCCACTGTCCCACTCTCTCCCCACAGCCCTGTGTCAGTCCCCAAACTAATCCCACTGTCCCACTCTCACCCCACAGCCATGTGTCAGTCCCCAAACTAAACCCACTGTCCCATTCTCTCCCCACAGCCATGTGTCAGTCCCCAAACTAAACCCACTGTCCCATTCTCTCCCCACAGCCATGTGTCAGTCCCCAAACTAAACCCACTGTCCCATTCTCTCCCCACAGCCCTGTGTCAGTCCCCAAACTAAACCCACTGTCCCATTCTCTCCCCACAGCCCTGTGTTAGTCCCCAAACTAAACCCACTGTCCCATTCTCTCCCCACAGCCCTGTGTCAGTCCCCAAACTAAATCCACTGTCCCATTCTCTCCATACAGCCCTGTGTCAGTCCCCAAACTAAACCCACTGTCCCATTCTCTCCCCACAGCCCTGTGTCAGTCCCCAAACTAAACCCACTGTCCCATTCTCTCCCCACAACCCTGTGTCAGTCCCCAAACTAAACCCACTGTCCCATTCTCTCCCCACTGCCCTGTGTCAGTCCCCAAACTAAACCCACTGTTCCATTCTCTCCCCACAGCCCTGTGTCAGTCCCCAAACTAAATCCACTGTCCCATTCTCTCCATACAGCCCTGTGTCAGTCCCCAAACTAAACCCACTGTCCCATTCTCTCCCCACAGCCCTGTCAGTCCCCAAACTAAACCCACTGTCCCATTCTCTCCCCACAACCCTGTGTCAGTCCCCAAACTAAACCCACTGTCCCATTCTCTCCCCACTGCCCTGTGTCAGTCCCCAAACTAAACCCACTGTTCCATTCTCTCCCCACTGCCCTGTGTCAGTCTCCAAACTAATCCCACTGTCCCACACTCTCCCCACAGTCCTGTGTCAGTCCCGAAACTTATCCCACTGTCCCAGCTACTCCCCAAAGCCCTGTGTAAGTTCCCAAACTAATCCCACTGTCACAATCTCTCCCCACAGTCCTGTGTCAGTCCCCAAACTAATCCCACTGTCCCACTCTCTCACCACAGTCCTGTGTCAGTCCCCAAACTAATCCCACTGTCCCACTCTCTCCCCACAGCCCTGAGTCAGTCCCCAAACTAATCCCACTGTCCCACTCTCTCCCCACAGACCTGTGTCAGTCCCCAAACTAATCCCACTGCCCCACTCTCTCCCCACAGACCTGTGTCAGTCCCATAACTAATCCCACTGTCCCACTCTCTCCCCACAGTCCTGTGTCAGACCCCAAACTAATCCCACTGTCCCACTCTCTCCCCACATCCCAGTGTCAGTCCCCAAACTAATCCCACTGTCCCACTCTCTCCCCACAGCCCAGTGTCAGTCCCCAAACTAATCCCACTGTCCCACTCTCTCCCCACAGACCTGTGTCAGTCCCCAAACTAATCCCACTGTCGCACTCCCTCCCCACAGCCCTGTGTCAGTCCCCAAACTAATCCCACTGTCCCACTCTCTCCCCACAGACCTGTGTCAGTCCCCAAACTAATCCCACTGCCCCACTCTCTCCCCACAGACCTGTGTCAGTCCCAAAACTAATCCCACTGTCCCACACTCTCCCCACAGTCCTGTGTCAGTCCCCAAACTAATCCCACTGTCCCACTCTCTCCCCACAGCCATGTATCAGTCCCTAAACTAATACCACTGTCCCACTCTCTCAAAACTACCCTGTGTCAGTCCCCAAACTAATCCCACTGTCCCACTCTCTCCCCACAGCCCTGTTCTGTCCCCACATCAATCCCACTGTCCCACTCACTCCCCACAGCCCTGTGTCTGTCCCCTGATGCACCATCAATAACTCACTCTGAGACGTAAGAAGCGAGGTATCGGCTTTTATTGACTGGAAGATTGAACAACACTACATCCTGGGGTCTGAGGCTGGGCAACAGGCCTCAGTCGCCTTTATACAGGGGTCTGTGGGAGGAGCCACAGGAGCAGTCCAGACAGGTATATGTAGTTCACCACATCCCCAAGCTAGTCCCACTGTCCCTCTCTCTCCGAACTGTCCTGTGTCAGTCCCCAAACTAAGCGCACTGTCCCACTCTCTCCCCACAGTCCTGTGTCAGTCCCCAAACTAATCCCACTGTCCCACTCTCTCCCCACAGCCCTGTGTCAGTCCCCAAACTAATCCCACTGACCCACTCTGTCCCCACAGCCCTGTGTCTGTCCCCAAACTAATCCCACTGTCCCACTCTCTCCCCACAGCCCTGTGTCAGTCCCCAAACTAATCCCACTGTCCCACTCTCTCCCCACAGCCCTGTGTCAGTCCCCAAACTAATCCCACTGTCCCACTCTCTCCCCACGGCCCTGTGTCAGTCCCCAAACTAATCCCACTGCCCCAATCTCTCCCCACAGTCCTGTGTCAATCCCAAAACTAATCCCACTGTCCCACTCTCTCCCCACAGCCCTGTGTCAGTCCCCAAACTAATCCCACTGTCGCACTCTGTCCCACAGACCTGTGTCTTTCCCCAAACTAATCCAACTGTCCCACTCTCTCCCCACAGTCCTGTGTCAGCCCCAAACTAACCCCACTGCCCACTCTGTCCCCACAGACCTGTGTCAGTCCCCAAACTAATCCCACTGTCCCACTCTCTCCCCACAGCCCTGTGTCAGTTCCCAAACTAATCCCACTGTCCCACTCTCTCCCCACAGACCTGTGTCAGTCCCCAAACTAAACCCACTGTCCCATTCTCTCCCCACAGCCCTGTGTCAGTTCCCAAACTAATCCCACTGTCCCACTCTCTCCCCACAGACCTGTGTCAGTCCCCAAACTAAACCCACTGTCCCATTCTCTCCCCACAGCCCTGTGTCAGTTCCCAAACTAATCCCACTGTCCCATTCTCTCCCCACAGCCATGTGTCAGTCCCCAAACTAAACCCACTGTCCCATTCTCTCCCCACAGCCCTGTGTCAGTCCCCAAACTAAACCCACTGTCCCATTCTCTCCCCACAGCCCTGTGTTAGTCCCCAAACTAAACCCACTGTCCCATTCTCTCCCCACAGCCCTGTGTCAGTCCCCAAACTAAATCCACTGTCCCATTCTCTCCATACAGCCCTGTGTCAGTCCCCAAACTAAACCCACTGTCCCATTCTCTCCCCACAGCCCTGTGTCAGTCCCCAAACTAAACCCACTGTCCCATTCTCTCCCCACAGCCCTGTGTCAGTCTCCAAACTAATCCCACTGTCCCACACTCTCCCCACAGTCCTGTGTCAGTCCCGAAACTTATCCCACTGTCCCACCTCCTCCCCGCAGCTCTGTGTAAGTTCCCAAACTAATCCCACTGTCCCACCTCCTCCCCACAGCTCTGTGTAAGTTCCCAAACTAATCCCACTGTCACAATCTCACCCCACAGTCCTGTGTCAGTCCCCAAACTAATCCCACTGTCCCACTCTCTCCCCACAGTCCTGTTTCAGTCCCCAAACTAATCCCAATGTCCCACTCTCTCCCCACAGACCTGTGTCAGTCCCCTAACTAATCCCACTGCCCCACTCTCTCCCCACAGACCTGTGTCAGTCCCAAAACTAATCCCACTGTCCCACTCTCTCCCCACAGCCCTGTGTCAGTCCCCAAACTAATCCCACTGTCCCACTCTCTCCCCACAGCCCTGTGTCAGTCCGCAAACTAATCCCACAGACCCACTCTCTCCCCACAGACCTGTGTCAGTCCCCAAACTAATCCTACTGTCCCACTCTCTCCCCACAGCCCTGTGTCAGTCCCCAAACTAATCCCACTGTCCCACTCTGTCCCCACAGCCCTGTGTCTGTGCCCAAACTAATCCCACTGCCCCAATCTCTCCCCACAGACCTGTGTCAATCCCAAAACTAATCCCAGTGTCCCACTCTCTCACCACAGTCCTGTGTCAGTCCCAAAACTAATCCCACTGTCCCACTCTCTCACCACAGTCCTGTGTCAGTTCTAAAACTAATCCCACTGTCCCACTCTCTCCGCACAGTCCTGTGTCAGTCCCCAAACTAATCCCACTGTCCCACTCTCTCCCCACAGTCCTGTGTCAGTCCCCAAACTAATCCCACTGTCCCACTCTCTCCCCACAGACCTGTGTCAGTCCCCAAACTAAACCCACTGTCCCATTCTCTCCCCACAGCCCTGTGTCAGTCCCCAAACTAAACCCACTGTCCCATTCTCTCCCCACAGCCCGGTGTCAGTCCCCAAATTAAACCCACTGTCCCATTCTCTCCCCACAGCACTGTGTTAGTCCCCAAACTAAACCCACTGTCCCATTCTCTCCCCACAGCCCTGTGTCAGTCCCCAAACTAAATACACTGTCCCATTCTCTCCCCACAGCCCTGTGTCAGTCCCCAAACTAAACCCACTGTCCCATTCTCTCCCCACAGCCCTGTGTCAGTCCCCAAACTAAACCCACTGTCCCATTCTCTCCCCACAGCCCTGTGTCAGTCTCCAAACTAATCCCACTGTCCCACTCTCTCACCACAGTCCTGTGTCAGTCCCGAAACTTATCCCACTGTCCCACCTCCTCCCCACAGCTCTGTGTAAGTTCCCAAACTAATCCCACTGTCACAATCTCTCCCCACAGTCCTGTGTCAGTCCCCAAACTAATCCCACTGTCCCACTCTCTCACCACAGTCCTGTGTCAGTCCCCAAACTAATCCCACTGTCCCACTCTCTCCCCACAGCCCTGTTTCAGTCCCCAAACTAATCCCAATGCCCCACTCGCTCCCCACAGACCTGTGTCAGTCCCAAAACTAATCCCACTGTCCCACTCTCTCCCCACAGTCCTGTGTCAGTCCCCAAACTAATCCTACTGTCCCAATCTCTCCCCACAGCCCTGTGTCAGTCCCCAAACTAATCTCACTGTCCCACTCTGTCCCCACAGCCCTGTGTCTGTGCCCAAACTAATCCCACTGCCCCAATCTCTCCCCACAGACCTGTGTCAATCCCAAAACTAATCCCACTGTCCCACTCTCTCCCCACAGCCCTGTGTCAGTCCCCAAACTAATCCCACTGTCCCACTCTGTCCCCACAGACCTGTGTCTGTCCCCAAACTAATCCAACTGTCCCACTCTCTCCCCACAGTCCTGTGTCAGCCCCAAACAAACCCCACTGCCCACTCTGTCCCCACAGACCAGTGTCAGTCCCCAAACTAATCCTACTGTCCCACTCTCTCCCCACAGCCCTGTGTCAGTCCCCAAACTAATCCCACTGTCCCACTCTCTCCCCACTGTCCTGTGTCAGTCCCCAAACTAATCCCACTGCTCCACTCTCTCCGCACAGTCCTGTGTCAGTCCCCAAACTAATCCCACTGTCCCACTCTCTCCCCACAGTCCTGTGTCAGTCCCCAAACTAATCCCACTGTCCCACTCTCTCCCCACAGCCCTGTGTCAGTTCCCAAACTAATCCCACTGTCCCACTCTCTCCCCACAGACCTGTGTCAGTCCCCAAACTAAACCCACTGTCCCATTCTCTCCCCACAGTTCTGTGTCAGTCCCCAAACTAAACCCACTGTCCCATTCTCTCCCCACAGCCCTGTGTCAGTCCCCAAATTAAACCCACTGTCCCATTCTCTCCCCACAGCCCTGTGTTAGTCCCCAAACTAAACCCACTGTCCCATTCTCTCCCCACAGCCCTGTGTCAGTCCCCAAACTAAATCCACTGTCCCATTCTCTCCCCTCAGCCCTGTGTCTGTCCCCAAACTAAACCCACTGTCCCATTCTCTCCACAGCCCTGTGTCAGTCCCCAAACTAAACCCACTGTCCCATTCTCTCCCCACAGCCCTGTGTCAGTCTCCAAACTAATCCCACTGTCCCACTCTCTCACCACAGTCCTGTGTCAATCCCGAAACTTATCCCACTGTCCCACCTCCTCCCCACAGCTCTGTGTAAGTTCCCAAACTAATCCCACTGTCACAATCTCACCCCACAGTCCTGTGTCAGTCCCCAAACTAATCCCACTGTCCCACTCTCTCCCCACAGTCCTGTTTCAGTCCCCAAACTAATCCCAATGTCCCACTCTCTCCCCACAGACCTGTGTCAGTCCCCTAACTAATCCCACTGCCCCACTCTCTCCCCACAGACCTGTGTCAGTCCCAAAACTAATCCCACTGTCCCACTCTCTCCCCACAGTCCTGTGTCAGTCCCCAAACTAATCCTACTGTCCCAATCTCTCCCCACAGCCCTGTGTCAGTCCCCAAACTAATCTCACTGTCCCACTCTGTCCCCACAGCCCTGTGTCTGTGCCCAAACTAATCCCACTGCCCCAATCTCTCCCCACAGACCTGTGTCAATCCCAAAACTAATCCCACTGTCCCACTCTCTCCCCGCAGCCCTGCGTCAGTCCCCAAACTAATCCCACTGTCCCACTCTGTCCCCACAGACCTGTGTCTGTCCCCAAACTAATCCAACTGTCCCACTCTCTCCCCACAGTCCTGTGTCAGCCCCAAACAAACCCCACTGCCCACTCTGTCCCCACAGACCAGTGTCAGTCCCCAAACTAATCCCACTGTCCCACTCTCTCCCCACAGCCCTGTGTCAGTTCCCAAACTAATCCCACTGTCCCACTCTCTCCCCACAGACCTGTGTCAGTCCCCAAACTAAACCCACCGTCCCATTCTCTCCCCACAGCCCTGCGTCAGTCCCCAAACTAAACCCACTGTCCCATTCTCTCCCCACAGCCCTGTGTTAGTCCCCAAACTAAACCCACAGTCCCATTCTCTCCCCACAGCCCTGTGTCAGTCCCCAAACTAAACCCACTGTCCCATTCTCTCCCCACAGTCCTGTGTCAGTCTCCAAACTAATCCCACTGTCCCACACTCTCCCCACAGTCATGTGTCAGTCCCAAAACTTATCCCACTGTCCCACCTCCTCCCCACAGCCCTGTGTCAGTTCCCAAACTAATCCCACTGTCACACTCTCTCCCCACAGTCCTGTGTCAGTCCCCAAACTAATCCCACTGTCCCACTCTCTCCCCACAGTCCTGTGTCAGTTCCCAAACTAATCCCACTGTCCCACTCTCTCCCCACAGCCCTGTGTCTGTTCCCAAACTAATCCCACTGTCCCATTCTCTCCCCACAGCCCTGTGTCAGTCCCCAAACTAATCCCACTGTCCCACTCTCTCACCACAGTCCTGTGTCAGTCCCCAAACTAAACCCACTGTCCCATTCTCTCCCCAGTGCCCTGTGTCAGTCTCCAAACTAATCCCACTGTCCCACACTCTCCCCACAGTCCTGTGTCAGTCCCGAAACTTATCCCACTGTCCCAGCTCCTCCCCACAGCCCTGTGTAAGTTCCCAAACTAATCCCACTGTCACAATCTCTCCCCACAGTCCTGTGTCAGTCCCCAATCTAATCCCACTGTCCCACTCTCTCACCACAGTCCTGTGTCAGTCCCCAAACTAATCCCACTGCCCCACTCTCTCACCACAGTCCTGTGTCAGTCCCCAATCTAATCCCACTGCCCCACTCTATCCCCACAGACCTGTGTCAGTCCCAAAACTAATCCCACTGTCCCACTCTCTCCCCACAGCCATGTGTCAGTCCCCAAACTAAACCCACTGTCCCATTCTCTCCCCACAGCCATGTGTCAGTCCCCAAACTAAACCCACTGTCCCATTCTCTCCCCACAGCCCTGTGTCAGTCCCCAAACTAAACCCACTGTCCCATTCTCTCCCCACAGCCCTGTGTTAGTCCCCAAAGTAAACCCACTGTCCCATTCTCTCCCCACAGCCCTGTGTCAGTCCCCAAACTAAATCCACTGTCCCATTCTCTCCATACAGCCCTGTGTCAGTCCCCAAACTAAACCCACTGTCCCATTCTCTCCCCACAGCCCTGTGTCAGTCCCCAAACTAAACCCACTGTCCCATTCTCTCCCCACAACCCTGTGTCAGTCCCCAAACTAAACCCACTGTCCCATTCTCTCCCCACTGCCCTGTGTCAGTCCCCAAACTAAACCCACTGTTCCATTCTCTCCCCACAGCCCTGTGTCAGTCCCCAAACTAAATCCACTGTCCCATTCTCTCCATACAGCCCTGTGTCAGTCCCCAAACTAAACCCACTGTCCCATTCTCTCCCCACAGCCCTGTGTCAGTCCCCAAACTAAACCCACTGTCCCATTCTCTCCCCACAACCCTGTGTCAGTCCCCAAACTAAACCCACTGTCCCATTCTCTCCCCACTGCCCTGTGTCAGTCCCCAAACTAAACCCACTGTTCCATTCTCTCCCCACTGCCCTGTGTCAGTCTCCAACCTAATCCCACTGTCCCACACTCTCCCCACAGTCCTGTGTCAGTCCCGAAACTTATCCCACTGTCCCAGCTACTCCCCAAAGCCCTGTGTAAGTTCCCAAACTAATCCCACTGTCACAATCTCTCCCCACAGTCCTGTGTCAGTCCCCAAACTAATCCCACTGTCCCACTCTCTCACCACAGTCCTGTGTCAGTCCCCAAACTAATCCCACTGTCCCACTCTCTCCCCACAGCCCTGAGTCAGTCCCCAAACTAATCCCACTGTCCCACTCTCTCCCCACAGACCTGTGTCAGTCCCCAAACTAATCCCACTGCCCCACTCTCTCCCCACAGTCCTGTGTCAGACCCCAAACTAATCCCACTGTCCCACTCTCTCCCCACAGCCCAGTGTCAGTCCCCAAACTAATCCCACTGTCCCACTCTCTCCCCACAGCCCAGTGTCAGTCCCCAAACTAATCCCACTGTCCCACTCTCTCCCCACAGACCTGTGTCAGTCCCCAAACTAATCCCACTGTCGCACTCCCTCCCCACAGCCCTGTGTCAGTCCCCAAACTAATCCCACTGTCCCACTCTCTCCCCACAGACCTGTGTCAGTCCCCAAACTAATCCCACTGCCCCACTCTCTCCCCACAGACCTGTGTCAGTCCCAAAACTAATCCCACTGTCCCACACTCTCCCCACAGTCCTGTGTCAGTCCCCAAACTAATCCCACTGTCCCACTCTCTCCCCACAGCCATGTATCAGTCCCTAAACTAATCCCACAGTCCCACTGTCTTACCACAGCACTGTATCAGTCCATAAACTAATCCCACTGTTCCACTCTCTCCCCACAGTCCTGTGTCAGTCCCTATACTAATCCCACTGTCCCACTGTTTCACCACAGTCCTGTGTCAGTCCCCAAACTAATCCCACTGTCCCACTCTATCCCCACAACCCTGTGTCAGTCCCAAAACTAATACCACTGTCCCACTCTCTCAAAACTACCCTGTGTCATTCCCCAAACTAATCCCACTGTCCCACTCTCTCCCCACAGCCCTGTTCTGTCCCCACATCAATCCCACTGTCCCACTCACTCCCCACAGCCCTGTGTCTGTCCCCTGATGCACCATCAATAACTCACTCTGAGACGTAAGAAGAGAGGTATCGGCTTTTATTGACTGGAAGATTGAACAACACTACATCCTGGGGTCTGAGGCTGGGCAACAGGCCTCAGTCGCCTTTATACAGGGGTCTGTGGGAGGAGCCACAGGAGCAGTCCAGACAGGTATATGTAGTTCACCACATCCCCAAGCTAGTCCCACTGTCCCTCTCTCTCCGAACTGTCCTGTGTCAGTCCCCAAACTAAGCGCACTGTCCCACTCTCTCCCCACAGTCCTGTGTCAGTCCCCAAACTAATCCCACTGTCCCACTCTCTCCCCACAGCCCTGTGTCAGTCCCCAAACTAATCCCACTGACCCACTCTGTCCCCACAGCCCTGTGTCTGTCCCCAAACTAATCCCACTGTCCCACTCTCTCCCCACAGCCCTGTGTCAGTCCCCAAACTAATCCCACTGTCCCACTCTCTCCCCACAGCCCTGTGTCAGTCCCCAAACTAATCCCACTGTCCCACTCTCTCCCCACGGCCCTGTGTCAGTCCCCAAACTAATCCCACTGCCCCAATCTCTCCCCACAGTCCTGTGTCAATCCCAAAACTAATCCCACTGTCCCACTCTCTCCCCACAGCCCTGTGTCAGTCCCCAAACTAATCCCACTGTCGCACTCTGTCCCACAGACCTGTGTCTTTCCCCAAACTAATCCAACTGTCCCACTCTCTCCCCACAGTCCTGTGTCAGCCCCAAACTAACCCCACTGCCCACTCTGTCCCCACAGACCTGTGTCAGTCCCCAAACTAATCCCACTGTCCCACTCTCTCCCCACAGCCCTGTGTCAGTTCCCAAACTAATCCCACTGTCCCACTCTCTCCCCACAGACCTGTGTCAGTCCCCAAACTAAACCCACTGTCCCATTCTCTCCCCACAGCCCTGTGTCAGTTCCCAAACTAATCCCACTGTCCCACTCTCTCCCCACAGACCTGTGTCAGTCCCCAAACTAAACCCACTGTCCCATTCTCTCCCCACAGCCCTGTGTCAGTTCCCAAACTAATCCCACTGTCCCATTCTCTCCCCACAGCCATGTGTCAGTCCCCAAACTAAACCCACTGTCCCATTCTCTCCCCACAGCCCTGTGTCAGTCCCCAAACTAAACCCACTGTCCCATTCTCTCCCCACAGCCCTGTGTTAGTCCCCAAACTAAACCCACTGTCCCATTCTCTCCCCACAGCCCTGTGTCAGTCCCCAAACTAAATCCACTGTCCCATTCTCTCCATACAGCCCTGTGTCAGTCCCCAAACTAAACCCACTGTCCCATTCTCTCCCCACAGCCCTGTGTCAGTCCCCAAACTAAACCCACTGTCCCATTCTCTCCCCACAGCCCTGTGTCAGTCTCCAAACTAATCCCACTGTCCCACACTCTCCCCACAGTCCTGTGTCAGTCCCGAAACTTATCCCACTGTCCCACCTCCTCCCCGCAGCTCTGTGTAAGTTCCCAAACTAATCCCACTGTCACAATCTCTCGCCACAGTCCTGTGTCAGTCCCCAAACTAATCCCACTGTCCCACTCTCTCACCACAGTCCTGTGTCAGTCCCCAAACTAATCCCACTGTCCCACTCTCTCCCCACAGCCCTGTGTCAGTCCCCAAACTAATCCCACTGTCCCACTCTCTCCCCACAGACCTGTCAGTCCCCAAACTAATCCCACTGCCCCACTCTCTCCCCACAGACCTGTGTCAGTCCCAAAACTAATCCCACTGTCCCACTCTCTCCCCACAGCCCTGTGTCAGTCCCCAAACTAATCCCACTGTCCCACTCTCTCCCCACAGCCCTGTGTCAGTCCGCAAACTAATCCCACAGACCCACTCTCTCCCCACAGACCTGTGTCAGTCCCCAAACTAATCCTACTGTCCCACTCTCTCCCCACAGCCCTGTGTCAGTCCCCAAACTAATCCCACTGTCCCACTCTGTCCCCACAGCCCTGTGTCTGTGCCCAAACTAATCCCACTGCCCCAATCTCTCCCCACAGACCTGTGTCAATCCCAAAACTAATCCCAGTGTCCCACTCTCTCACCACAGTCCTGTGTCAGTCCCAAAACTAATCCCACTGTCCCACTCTCTCACCACAGTCCTGTGTCAGTCCTAAAACTAATTCCACTGTCCCACTCTCTCCCCACAGTCCTGTGTCAGTCCCCAAACTAATCCCACTGTCCCACTCTCTCCCCACAGCCCTGTGTCAGTACCCAAACTAATCCCACTGTCCCACTCTCTCCCCACTGTCCTGTGTCAGTCCCCAAACTAATCCCACTGCTCCACTCTCTCCGCACAGTCCTGTGTCAGTCCCCAAACTAATCCCACTGTCCCACTCTCTCCCCACAGTCCTGTGTCAGTACCCAAACTAATCCCACTGTCCCACTCTCTCCCCACAGCCCTGTGTCAGTTCCCAAACTAATCCCAATGTCCCACTCTCTCCGCACAGTCCTGTGTCAGTCCCCAAACTAATCCCACTGTCCCACTCTCTCCCCACAGTCCTGTGTCAGTCCCCAAACTAATCCCACTGTCCCACTCTCTCCCCACAGACCTGTGTCAGTCCCCAAACTAAACCCACTGTCCCATTCTCTCCCCACAGCCCTGTGTCAGTCCCCAAACTAAACCCACTGTCCCATTCTCTCCCCACAGCCCGGTGTCAGTCCCCAAATTAAACCCACTGTCCCATTCTCTCCCCACAGCACTGTGTTAGTCCCCAAACTAAACCCACTGTCCCATTCTCTCCCCACAGCCCTGTGTCAGTCCCCAAACTAAATACACTGTCCCATTCTCTCCCCACAGCCCTGTGTCAGTCCCCAAACTAAACCCACTGTCCCATTCTCTCCCCACAGCCCTGTGTCAGTCCCCAAACTAAACCCACTGTCCCATTCTCTCCCCACAGCCCTGTGTCAGTCTCCAAACTAATCCCACTGTCCCACTCTCTCACCACAGTCCTGTGTCAGTCCCGAAACTTATCCCACTGTCCCACCTCCTCCCCACAGCTCTGTGTAAGTTCCCAAACTAATCCCACTGTCACAATCTCTCCCCACAGTCCTGTGTCAGTCCCCAAACTAATCCCACTGTCCCACTCTCTCACCACAGTCCTGTGTCAGTCCCCAAACTAATCCCACTGTCCCACTCTCTCCCCACAGCCCTGTTTCAGTCCCCAAACTAATCCCAATGCCCCACTCGCTCCCCACAGACCTGTGTCAGTCCCAAAACTAATCCCACTGTCCCACTCTCTCCCCACAGTCCTGTGTCAGTCCCCAAACTAATCCTACTGTCCCAATCTCTCCCCACAGCCCTGTGTCAGTCCCCAAACTAATCTCACTGTCCCACTCTGTCCCCACAGCCCTGTGTCTGTGCCCAAACTAATCCCACTGCCCCAATCTCTCCCCACAGACCTGTGTCAATCCCAAAACTAATCCCACTGTCCCACTCTCTCCCCACAGCCCTGTGTCAGTCCCCAAACTAATCCCACTGTCCCACTCTGTCCCCACAGACCTGTGTCTGTCCCCAAACTAATCCAACTGTCCCACTCTCTCCCCACAGTCCTGTGTCAGCCCCAAACAAACCCCACTGCCCACTCTGTCCCCACAGACCAGTGTCAGTCCCCAAACTAATCCCACTGTCCCACTCTCTCCCCACAGCCCTGTGTCAGTCCCCAAACTAATCCCACTGTCCCACTCTCTCCCCACTGTCCTGTGTCAGTCCCCAAACTAATCCCACTGCTCCACTCTCTCCGCACAGTCCTGTGTCAGTCCCCAAACTAATCCCACTGTCCCACTCTCTCCCCACAGTCCTGTGTCAGTCCCCAAACTAATCCCACTGTCCCACTCTCTCCCCACAGCCCTGTGTCAGTTCCCAAACTAGTCCCACTGTCCCACTCTCTCCCCACAGACCTGTGTCAGTCCCCAAACTAAACCCACTGTCCCATTCTCTCCCCACAGTTCTGTGTCAGTCCCCAAACTAAACCCACTGTCCCATTCTCTCCCCACAGCCCTGTGTCAGTCCCCAAATTAAACCCACTGTCCCATTCTCTCCCCACAGCCCTGTGTTAGTCCCCAAACTAAACCCACTGTCCCATTCTCTCCCCACAGCCCTGTGTCAGTCCCCAAACTAAATCCACTGTCCCATTCTCTCCCCTCAGCCCTGTGTCTGTCCCCAAACTAAACCCACTGTCCCATTCTCTCCCCACAGCCCTGTGTCAGTCCCCAAACTAAACCCACTGTCCCATTCTCTCCCCACAGCCCTGTGTCAGTCTCCAAACTAATCCCACTGTCCCACTCTCTCACCACAGTCCTGTGTCAATACCGAAACTTATCCCACTGTCCCACCTCCTCCCCACAGCTCTGTGTAAGTTCCCAAACTAATCCCACTGTCACAATCTCACCCCACAGTCCTGTGTCAGTCCCCAAACTAATCCCACTGTCCCACTCTCTCCCCACAGTCCTGTGTCAGTCCCCAAACTAATCCCACTGTCCCACTCTCTCCCCACAGCCCTGTTTCAGTCCCCAAACTAATCCCAATGTCCCACTCTCTCCCCACAGACCTGTGTCAGTCCCCTAACTAATCCCACTGCCCCACTCTCTCCCCACAGACCTGTGTCAGTCCCAAAACTAATCCCACTGTCCCACTCTCTCCCCACAGTCCTGTGTCAGTCCCCAAACTAATCCTACTGTCCCAATCTCTCCCCACAGCCCTGTGTCAGTCCCCAAACTAATCTCACTGTCCCACTCTGTCCCCACAGCCCTGTGTCTGTGCCCAAACTAATCCCACTGCCCCAATCTCTCCCCACAGACCTGTGTCAATCCCAAAACTAATCCCACTGTCCCACTCTCTCCCCGCAGCCCTGCGTCAGTCCCCAAACTAATCCCACTGTCCCACTCTGTCCCCACAGACCTGTGTCTGTCCCCAAACTAATCCAACTGTCCCACTCTCTCCCCACAGTCCTGTGTCAGCCCCAAACAAACCCCACTGCCCACTCTGTCCCCACAGACCAGTGTCAGTCCCCAAACTAATCCCACTGTCCCACTCTCTCCCCACAGCCCTGTGTCAGTTCCCAAACTAATCCCACTGTCCCACTCTCTCCCCACAGACCTGTGTCAGTCCCCAAACTAAACCCACCGTCCCATTCTCTCCCCACAGCCCTGCGTCAGTCCCCAAACTAAACCCACTGTCCCATTCTCTCCCCACAGCCCTGTGTTAGTCCCCAAACTAAACCCACAGTCCCATTCTCTCCCCACAGCCCTGTGTCAGTCCCCAAACTAAACCCACTGTCCCATTCTCTCCCCACGGTCCTGTGTCAGTCTCCAAACTAATCCCACTGTCCCACACTCTCCCCACAGTCATGTGTCAGTCCCAAAACTTATCCCACTGTCCCACCTCCTCCCCACAGCCCTGTGTCAGTTCCCAAACTAATCCCACTGTCACACTCTCTCCCCACAGTCCTGTGTCAGTCCCCAAACTAATCCCACTGTCCCACTCTCTCCCCACAGTCCTGTGTCAGTTCCCAAACTAATCCCACTGTCCCACTCTCTCCCCACAGCCCTGTGTCAGTTCCCAAACTAATCCCACTGTCCCATTCTCTCCCCACAGCCCTGTGTCAGTCCCCAAACTAATCCCACTGTCCCACTCTCTCACCACAGTCCTGTGTCAGTCCCCAAACTAAACCCACTGTCCCATTCTCTCCCCAGTGCCCTGTGTCAGTCTCCAAACTAATCCCACTGTCCCACACTCTCCCCACAGTCCTGTGTCAGTCCCGAAACTTATCCCACTGTCCCAGCTCCTCCCCACAGCCCTGTGTAAGTTCCCAAACTAATCCCACTGTCACAATCTCTCCCCACAGTCCTGTGTCAGTCCCCAATCTAATCCCACTGTCCCACTCTCTCACCACAGTCCTGTGTCAGTCCCCAAACTAATCCCACTGCCCCACTCTCTCACCACAGTCCTGTGTCAGTCCCCAATCTAATCCCACTGCCCCACTCTCTCCCCACAGTCCTGTGTCAGTCCCCAATCTAATCCCACTGTCCCACTCTCTCACCACAGTCCTGTGTCAGTCCCCAAACTAATCCCACTGCCCCACTCTCTCACCACAGTCCTGTGTCAGTCCCCAAACTAAACCCACTGTCCCATTCTCTCCCCAGTGCCCTGTGTCAGTCTCCAAACTAATCCCACTGTCCCACACTCTCCCCACAGTCCTGTGTCAGTCCCGAAACTTATCCCACTGTCCCAGCTCCTCCCCACAGCCCTGTGTAAGTTCCCAAACTAATCCCACTGTCACAATCTCTCCCCACAGACCTGTGTCAGTCCCAACACTAATCCCACTGTCCCACTCTCTCCCCTCAGACCTGTGTCAGTCCCCAAACTAATCCCACTGTCCCACTCTCTCACCACAGTCCTGTGTCAGTATCCAAACAACTCCCACTGTCCCACTCTCTCCCCACAGACCTGTGTCAGTCCCCAAACTGATCCCAATGCCCCACTCTCTCCCCACAGACCTGTGTCAGTCCCAAAACTAATCCCACTGTCCCACTCTCTCCCCACAGTCCTGTGTCAGTCCCCAAACTAATCCCACTGTCCCACTCTCTCCCCACAGTCCTGTGTCTGTCCCCAAACTAATCCCACTGCCCCACACTCTCCCCACAGACCTGTGTCAGTCCCAAAACTAATCCCACTGTCCCACTCTCTCCCCACAGTCCTGTGTCAGTCCCCAAACTAATCCCACTGTCCCACTCTCTCCCCACAGTCCTGTGTCAGACCCCAGACTAAACTCACTGTCCCACTCTCTCCCCACAGACCTGTGTCAGTCCCCAAACTAATCCCACTGTCCCACTCTCTCCCCACAGCCCAGTGTCAGTCCCCAAACTAATCCCACTGTCCCACTCTCTCCCCACAGCCCTGTGTCAGTCCCCAAACTAATCCCACTGTCCCACTCTCTCCCCACAGACCTGTGTCAGTCCCCAAACTAATCCCACTGTCCCACTCTCTCCCCACAGACCTGTGTCAGTCCCCAAACTAATCCCACTGCCCCACTCTCTCCAAACAGACCTGTGTCAGTCCCAAAACTAATCCCACTGTCCCACTCTCTCCCCACAGCCCTGTGTCAGTCCCCAAACTAATCCCACTGCCCCAATCTCTCCCCACAGACCTGTGTCAATCCCAAAACTAATCCCAGTGTCCCACTCTCTCACCACAGTCCTGTGTCAGTCCCAAAACTAATCCCACTGTCCCACTCTCTCACCACAGTCCTGTGTCAGTCCTAAAACTAATCCCACTGTCCCACTCTCTCCCCACAGTCCTGTGTCAGTCCCCAAACTAATCCCACTGTCCCACTCTCTCCCCACAGCCCTGTGTCAGTGCCAAACTAATCCCACTGTCCCACTCTCTCCCCACTGTCCTGTGTCAGTCCCCAAACTAATCCCACTGCTCCACTCTCTCCGCACAGTCCTGTGTCAGTCCCCAAACTAATCCCACTGTCCCACTCTCTCCCCACAGTCCTGTGTCAGTACCCAAACTAATCCCACTGTCCCACTCTCTCCCCACAGCCCTGTGTCAGTTCCCAAACTAATCCCAATGTCCCACTCTCTCCGCACAGTCCTGTGTCAGTCCCCAAACTAATCCCACTGTCCCACTCTCTCCCCACAGTCCTGTGTCAGTCCCCAAACTAATCCCACTGTCCCACTCTCTCCCCACAGACCTGTGTCAGTCCCCAAACTAAACCCACTGTCCCATTCTCTCCCCACAGCCCTGTGTCAGTCCCCAAACTAAACCCACTGTCCCATTCTCTCCCCACAGCCCGGTGTCAGTCCCCAAATTAAACCCACTGTCCCATTCTCTCCCCACAGCACTGTGTTAGTCCCCAAACTAAACCCACTGTCCCATTCTCTCCTCACAGCCCTGTGTCAGTCCCCAAACTAAATACACTGTCCCATTCTCTCCCCACAGCCCTGTGTCAGTCCCCAAACTAAACCCACTGTCCCATTCTCTCCCCACAGCCCTGTGTCAGTCCCCAAACTAAACCCACTGTCCCATTTTCTCCCCACAGCCCTGTGTCAGTCTCCAAACTAATCCCACTGTCCCACTCTCTCACCACAGTCCTGTGTCAGTCCCGAAACTTATCCCACTGTCCCACCTCCTCCCCACAGCTCTGTGTAAGTTCCCAAACTAATCCCACTGTCACAATCTCTCCCCACAGTCCTGTGTCAGTCCCCAAACTAATCCCACTGTCCCACTCTCTCACCACAGTCCTGTGTCAGTCCCCAAACTAATCCCACTGTCCAACTCTCTCCCCACAGCCCTGTTTCAGTCCCCAAACTAATCCCAATGCCCCACTCTCTCCCCACAGACCTGTGTCAGTCCCAAAACTAATCCCACTGTCCCACTCTCTCCCCACAGTCCTGTGTCAGTCCCCAAACTAATCCTACTGTCCCAATCTCTCCCCACAGCCCTGTGTCTGTGCCCAAACTAATCCCACTGCCACAATCTCTCCCCACAGACCTGTGTCAATCCCCAAACTAATCCCACTGCCCCAATCTCTCCCCACAGCCCTGTGTCAGTCCCCAAACTAATCCCACTGTCCCACTCTGTCCCCACAGACCTGTGTCTGTCCCCAAACTAATCCAACTGTCCCACTCTCTCCCCACAGTCCTGTGTCAGCCCCAAACAAACCCCACTGCCCACTCTCTCCCCACAGCCCTGTGTCAGTCCCCAAACTAATCCCACTGTCCCACTCTCTCCCCACTGTCCTGTGTCAGTCCCCAAACTAATCCCACTGCTCCACTCTCTCCGCACAGTCCTGTGTCAGTCCCCAAACTAATCCCACTGTCCCACTCTCTCCCCACAGTCCTGTGTCAGTCCCCAAACTAATCCCACTGTCCCACTCTCTCCCCACAGCCCTGTGTCAGTTCCCAAACTAATCCCACTGTCCCACTCTCTCCCCACAGACCTGTGTCAGTCCCCAAACTAAACCCACTGTCCCATTCTCTCCCCACAGTTCTGTGTCAGTCCCCAAACTAAACCCACTGTCCCATTCTCTCCCCACAGCCCTGTGTCAGTCCCCAAATTAAACCCACTGTCCCATTCTCTCCCCACAGCCCTGTGTTAGTCCCCAAACTAAACCCACTGTCCCATTCTCTCCCCACAGCCCTGTGTCAGTCCCCAAACTAAATCCACTGTCCCATTCTCTCCCCTCAGCCCTGTGTCTGTCCCCAAACTAAACCCACTGTCCCATTCTCTCCCCACAGCCCTGTGTCAGTCCCCAAACTAAACCCACTGTCCCATTCTCTCCCCACAGCCCTGTGTCAGTCTCCAAACTAATCCCACTGTCCCACTCTCTCACCACAGTCCTGTGTCAATCCCGAAACTTATCCCACTGCTCCACCTCTTCCCCACAGCTCTGTGTAAGTTCCCAAACTAATCCCACTGTCACAATCTCACCCCACAGTCCTGTGTCAGTCCCCAAACTAATCCCACTGTCCCACTCTCTCCCCACAGTCCTGTGTCAGTCCCCAAACTAATCCCACTGTCCCACTCTCTCCCCACAGCCCTGTTTCAGTCCCCAAACTAATCCCAATGTCCCACTCTCTCCCCACAGACCTGTGTCAGTCCCCTAACTAATCCCACTGCCCCACTCTCTCCCCACAGACCTGTGTCAGTCCCAAAACTAATCCCACTGTCCCACTCTCTCCCCACAGTCCTGTGTCAGTCCCCAAACTAATCCTACTGTCCCAATCTCTCCCCACAGCCCTGTGTCAGTCCCCAAACTAATCTCTGTCCCACTCTGTCCCCATAGCCCTGTGTCTGTGCCCAAACTAATCCCACTGCCCCAATCTCTCCCCACAGACCTGTGTCAATCCCAAAACTAATCCCACTGTCCCACTCTCTCCCCGCAGCCCTGCGTCAGTCCCCAAACTAATCCCACTGTCCCACTCTGTCCCCACAGACCTGTGTCTGTCCCCAAACTAATCCAACTGTCCACTCTCTCCCCACAGTCCTGTGTCAGCCCCAAACAAACCCCACTGCCCACTCTGTCCCCACAGACCAGTGTCAGTCCCCAAACTAATCCCACTGTCCCACTCTCTCCCCACAGCCCTGTGTCAGTTCCCCAACTAATCCCACTGTCCCACTCTCTCCCCACAGACCTGTGTCAGTCCCCAAACTAAACCCACCGTCCCATTCTCTCCCCACAGCCCTGCGTCAGTCCCCAAACTAAACCCACTGTCCCATTCTCTCCCCACAGCCCTGTGTTAGTCCCCAAACTAAACCCACAGTCCCATTCTCTCCCCACAGCCCTGTGTCAGTCCCCAAACTAAACCCACTGTCCCATTCTCTCCCCACAGTCCTGTGTCAGTCTCCAAACTAATCCCACTGTCCCACACTCTCCCCACAGTCATGTGTCAGTCCCAAAACTTATCCCACTGTCCCACCTCCTCCCCACAGCCCTGTGTCAGTTCCCAAACTAATCCCACTGTCACACTCTCTCCCCACAGTCCTGTGTCAGTCCCCAAACTAATCCCACTGTCCCACTCTCTCCCCACAGTCCTGTGTAAGTTCCCAAACTAATCCCACTGTCACAATCTCTCCCCACAGTCCTGTGTCAGTCCCCAATCTAATCCCACTGTCCCACTCTCTCACCACAGTCCTGTGTCAGTCCCCAAACTAATCCCACTGCCCCACTCTCTCACCACAGTCCTGTGTCAGTCCCCAATCTAATCCCACTGCCCCACTCTCTCCCCACAGACCTGTGTCAGTCCCAAAACTAATCCCACTGTCCCACTCTCTCCCCACAGACCTGTGTCTGTCCCCAAACTAATCCCACTGTCCCACTCTCTCCCCACAGTCCTGTGTCAGTTCCCAAACTAATCCCAATGTCCCACTCTCTCCGCACAGTCCTGTGTCAGTCCCCAAACTAATCCCACTGTCCCACTCTCTCCCCACAGTCCTGTGTCAGTCCCCAAACTAATCCCACTGTCCCACTCTCTCCCCACAGACCTGTGTCAGTCCCCAAACTAAACCCACTGTCCCATTCTCTCCCCACAGCCCTGTGTCAGTCCCCAAACTAAACCCACTGTCCCATTCTCTCCCCACAGCCAGGTGTCAGTCCCCAAATTAAACCCACTGTCCCATTCTCTCCCCACAGCACTGTGTTAGTCCCCAAACTAAACCCACTGTCCCATTCTCTCCTCACAGCCCTGTGTCAGTCCCCAAACTAATCCCACTGCCCCACTCTCTCACCACAGTCCTGTGTCAGTCCCCAATCTAATCCCACTGCCCCACTCTCTCCCCACAGTCCTGTGTCAGTCCCCAATCTAATCCCACTGTCCCACTCTCTCACCACAGTCCTGTGTCAGTCCCCAAACTAATCCCACTGCCCCACTCTCTCACCACAGTCCTGTGTCAGTCCCCAAACTAAACCCACTGTCCCATTCTCTCCCCAGTGCCCTGTGTCAGTCTCCAAACTAATCCCACTGTCCCACACTCTCCCCACAGTCCTGTGTCAGTCCCGAAACTTATCCCACTGTCCCAGCTCCTCCCCACAGCCCTGTGTAAGTTCCCAAACTAATCCCACTGTCACAATCTCTCCCCACAGACCTGTGTCAGTCCCAACACTAATCCCACTGTCCCACTCTCTCCCCACAGACCTGTGTCAGTCCCCAAACTAATCCCACTGTCCCACTCTCTCACCACAGTCCTGTGTCAGTATCCAAACAACTCCCACTGTCCCACTCTCTCCCCACAGACCTGTGTCAGTCCCCAAACTGATCCCAATGCCCCACTCTCTCCCCACAGACCTGTGTCAGTCCCAAAACTAATCCCACTGTCCCACTCTCTCCCCACAGTCCTGTGTCAGTCCCCAAACTAATCCCACTGTCCCACTCTCTCCCCACAGTCCTGTGTCTGTCCCCAAACTAATCCCACTGCCCCACACTCTCCCCACAGACCTGTGTCAGTCCCAAAACTAATCCCACTGTCCCACTCTCTCCCCACAGTCCTGTGTCAGTCCCCAAACTAATCCCACTGTCCCACTCTCTCCCCACAGTCCTGTGTCAGACCCCAGACTAAACTCACTGTCCCACTCTCTCCCCACAGACCTGTGTCAGTCCCCAAACTAATCCCACTGTCCCACTCTCTCCCCACAGCCCAGTGTCAGTCCCCAAACTAATCCCACTGTCCCACTCTCTCCCCACAGCCCTGTGTCAGTCCCCAAACTAATCCCACTGTCCCACTCTCTCCCCACAGACCTGTGTCAGTCCCCAAACTAATCCCACTGTCCCACTCTCTCCCCACAGACCTGTGTCAGTCCCCAAACTAATCCCACTGCCCCACTCTCTCCAAACAGACCTGTGTCAGTCCCAAAACTAATCCCACTGTCCCACTCTCTCCCCACAGCCCTGTGTCAGTCCCCAAACTAATCCCACTGCCCCAATCTCTCCCCACAGACCTGTGTCAATCCCAAAACTAATCCCAGTGTCCCACTCTCTCACCACAGTCCTGTGTCAGTCCCAAAACTAATCCCACTGTCCCACTCTCTCACCACAGTCCTGTGTCAGTCCTAAAACTAATCCCACTGTCCCACTCTCTCCCCACAGTCCTGTGTCAGTCCCCAAACTAATCCCACTGTCCCACTCTCTCCCCACAGCCCTGTGTCAGTGCCAAACTAATCCCACTGTCCCACTCTCTCCCCACTGTCCTGTGTCAGTCCCCAAACTAATCCCACTGCTCCACTCTCTCCGCACAGTCCTGTGTCAGTCCCCAAACTAATCCCACTGTCCCACTCTCTCCCCACAGTCCTGTGTCAGTACCCAAACTAATCCCACTGTCCCACTCTCTCCCCACAGCCCTGTGTCAGTTCCCAAACTAATCCCAATGTCCCACTCTCTCCGCACAGTCCTGTGTCAGTCCCCAAACTAATCCCACTGTCCCACTCTCTCCCCACAGTCCTGTGTCAGTCCCCAAACTAATCCCACTGTCCCACTCTCTCCCCACAGACCTGTGTCAGTCCCCAAACTAAACCCACTGTCCCATTCTCTCCCCACAGCCCTGTGTCAGTCCCCAAACTAAACCCACTGTCCCATTCTCTCCCCACAGCCCGGTGTCAGTCCCCAAATTAAACCCACTGTCCCATTCTCTCCCCACAGCACTGTGTTAGTCCCCAAACTAAACCCACTGTCCCATTCTCTCCTCACAGCCCTGTGTCAGTCCCCAAACTAAATACACTGTCCCATTCTCTCCCCACAGCCCTGTGTCAGTCCCCAAACTAAACCCACTGTCCCATTCTCTCCCCACAGCCCTGTGTCAGTCCCCAAACTAAACCCACTGTCCCATTTTCTCCCCACAGCCCTGTGTCAGTCTCCAAACTAATCCCACTGTCCCACTCTCTCACCACAGTCCTGTGTCAGTCCCGAAACTTATCCCACTGTCCCACCTCCTCCCCACAGCTCTGTGTAAGTTCCCAAACTAATCCCACTGTCACAATCTCTCCCCACAGTCCTGTGTCAGTCCCCAAACTAATCCCACTGTCCCACTCTCTCACCACAGTCCTGTGTCAGTCCCCAAACTAATCCCACTGTCCAACTCTCTCCCCACAGCCCTGTTTCAGTCCCCAAACTAATCCCAATGCCCCACTCTCTCCCCACAGACCTGTGTCAGTCCCAAAACTAATCCCACTGTCCCACTCTCTCCCCACAGTCCTGTGTCAGTCCCCAAACTAATCCTACTGTCCCAATCTCTCCCCACAGCCCTGTGTCTGTGCCCAAACTAATCCCACTGCCACAATCTCTCCCCACAGACCTGTGTCAATCCCCAAACTAATCCCACTGCCCCAATCTCTCCCCACAGCCCTGTGTCAGTCCCCAAACTAATCCCACTGTCCCACTCTGTCCCCACAGACCTGTGTCTGTCCCCAAACTAATCCAACTGTCCCACTCTCTCCCCACAGTCCTGTGTCAGCCCCAAACAAACCCCACTGCCCACTCTCTCCCCACAGCCCTGTGTCAGTCCCCAAACTAATCCCACTGTCCCACTCTCTCCCCACTGTCCTGTGTCAGTCCCCAAACTAATCCCACTGCTCCACTCTCTCCGCACAGTCCTGTGTCAGTCCCCAAACTAATCCCACTGTCCCACTCTCTCCCCACAGTCCTGTGTCAGTCCCCAAACTAATCCCACTGTCCCACTCTCTCCCCACAGCCCTGTGTCAGTTCCCAAACTAATCCCACTGTCCCACTCTCTCCCCACAGACCTGTGTCAGTCCCCAAACTAAACCCACTGTCCCATTCTCTCCCCACAGTTCTGTGTCAGTCCCCAAACTAAACCCACTGTCCCATTCTCTCCCCACAGCCCTGTGTCAGTCCCCAAATTAAACCCACTGTCCCATTCTCTCCCCACAGCCCTGTGTTAGTCCCCAAACTAAACCCACTGTCCCATTCTCTCCCCACAGCCCTGTGTCAGTCCCCAAACTAAATCCACTGTCCCATTCTCTCCCCTCAGCCCTGTGTCTGTCCCCAAACTAAACCCACTGTCCCATTCTCTCCCCACAGCCCTGTGTCAGTCCCCAAACTAAACCCACTGTCCCATTCTCTCCCCACAGCCCTGTGTCAGTCTCCAAACTAATCCCACTGTCCCACTCTCTCACCACAGTCCTGTGTCAATCCCGAAACTTATCCCACTGCTCCACCTCTTCCCCACAGCTCTGTGTAAGTTCCCAAACTAATCCCACTGTCACAATCTCACCCCACAGTCCTGTGTCAGTCCCCAAACTAATCCCACTGTCCCACTCTCTCCCCACAGTCCTGTGTCAGTCCCCAAACTAATCCCACTGTCCCACTCTCTCCCCACAGCCCTGTTTCAGTCCCCAAACTAATCCCAATGTCCCACTCTCTCCCCACAGACCTGTGTCAGTCCCCTAACTAATCCCACTGCCCCACTCTCTCCCCACAGACCTGTGTCAGTCCCAAAACTAATCCCACTGTCCCACTCTCTCCCCACAGTCCTGTGTCAGTCCCCAAACTAATCCTACTGTCCCAATCTCTCCCCACAGCCCTGTGTCAGTCCCCAAACTAATCTCTGTCCCACTCTGTCCCCATAGCCCTGTGTCTGTGCCCAAACTAATCCCACTGCCCCAATCTCTCCCCACAGACCTGTGTCAATCCCAAAACTAATCCCACTGTCCCACTCTCTCCCCGCAGCCCTGCGTCAGTCCCCAAACTAATCCCACTGTCCCACTCTGTCCCCACAGACCTGTGTCTGTCCCCAAACTAATCCAACTGTCCACTCTCTCCCCACAGTCCTGTGTCAGCCCCAAACAAACCCCACTGCCCACTCTGTCCCCACAGACCAGTGTCAGTCCCCAAACTAATCCCACTGTCCCACTCTCTCCCCACAGCCCTGTGTCAGTTCCCCAACTAATCCCACTGTCCCACTCTCTCCCCACAGACCTGTGTCAGTCCCCAAACTAAACCCACCGTCCCATTCTCTCCCCACAGCCCTGCGTCAGTCCCCAAACTAAACCCACTGTCCCATTCTCTCCCCACAGCCCTGTGTTAGTCCCCAAACTAAACCCACAGTCCCATTCTCTCCCCACAGCCCTGTGTCAGTCCCCAAACTAAACCCACTGTCCCATTCTCTCCCCACAGTCCTGTGTCAGTCTCCAAACTAATCCCACTGTCCCACACTCTCCCCACAGTCATGTGTCAGTCCCAAAACTTATCCCACTGTCCCACCTCCTCCCCACAGCCCTGTGTCAGTTCCCAAACTAATCCCACTGTCACACTCTCTCCCCACAGTCCTGTGTCAGTCCCCAAACTAATCCCACTGTCCCACTCTCTCCCCACAGTCCTGTGTAAGTTCCCAAACTAATCCCACTGTCACAATCTCTCCCCACAGTCCTGTGTCAGTCCCCAATCTAATCCCACTGTCCCACTCTCTCACCACAGTCCTGTGTCAGTCCCCAAACTAATCCCACTGCCCCACTCTCTCACCACAGTCCTGTGTCAGTCCCCAATCTAATCCCACTGCCCCACTCTCTCCCCACAGACCTGTGTCAGTCCCAAAACTAATCCCACTGTCCCACTCTCTCCCCACAGACCTGTGTCTGTCCCCAAACTAATCCCACTGTCCCACTCTCTCCCCACAGTCCTGTGTCAGTTCCCAAACTAATCCCAATGTCCCACTCTCTCCGCACAGTCCTGTGTCAGTCCCCAAACTAATCCCACTGTCCCACTCTCTCCCCACAGTCCTGTGTCAGTCCCCAAACTAATCCCACTGTCCCACTCTCTCCCCACAGACCTGTGTCAGTCCCCAAACTAAACCCACTGTCCCATTCTCTCCCCACAGCCCTGTGTCAGTCCCCAAACTAAACCCACTGTCCCATTCTCTCCCCACAGCCAGGTGTCAGTCCCCAAATTAAACCCACTGTCCCATTCTCTCCCCACAGCACTGTGTTAGTCCCCAAACTAAACCCACTGTCCCATTCTCTCCTCACAGCCCTGTGTCAGTCCCCAAACTAAATACACTGTCCCATTCTCTCCCCACAGCCCTGTGTCAGTCCCCAAACTAAACCCACTGTCCCATTCTCTCCCCACAGCCCTGTGTCAGTCCCCAAACTAAACCCACTGTCCCATTCTCTCCCCACAGCCCTGTGTCAGTCTCCAAACTAATCCCACTGTCCCACTCTCTCACCACAGTCCTGTGTCAGTCCCGAAACTTATCCCACTGTCCCACCTCCTCCCCACAGCTCTGTGTAAGTTCCCAAACTAATCCCACTGTCACAATCTCTCCCCACAGTCCTGTGTCAGTCCCCAAACTAATCCCACTGTCCCACTCTCTCACCACAGTCCTGTGTCAGTCCCCAAACTAATCCCACTGTCCCACTCTCTCCCCACAGCCCTGTTTCAGTCCCCAAACTAATCCCAATGCCCCACTCTCTCCCCACAGACCTGTGTCAGTCCCAAAACTAATCCCACTGTCCCACTCTCTCCCCACAGTCCTGTGTCAGTCCCCAAACTAATCCTACTGTCCCAATCTCTCCCCACAGCCCTGTGTCTGTGCCCAAACTAATCCCACTGCCACAATCTCTCCCCACAGACCTGTGTCAATCCCCAAACTAATCCCACTGCCCCAATCTCTCCCCACAGCCCTGTGTCAGTCCCCAAACTAATCCCACTGTCCCACTCTGTCCCCACAGACCTGTGTCTGTCCCCAAACTAATCCAACTGTCCCACTCTCTCCCCACAGTCCTGTGTCAGCCCCAAACAAACCCCACTGCCCACTCTGTCCCCACAGACCAGTGTCAGTCCCCAAACTAATCCCACTGTCCCACTCTCTCCCCACAGCCCTGTGTCAGTCCCCAAACTAATCCCACTGTCCCACTCTCTCCCCACTGTCCTGTGTCAGTCCCCAAACTAATCCCACTGCTCCACTCTCTCCGCACAGTCCTGTGTCAGTATCCAAACAACTCCCACTGTCCCACTCTCTCCCCACAGACCTGTGTCAGTCCCCAAACTGATCCCAATGCCCCACTCTCTCCCCACAGACCTGTGTCAGTCCCAAAACTAATCCCACTGTCCCACTCTCTCCCCACAGTCCTGTGTCAGTCCCCAAACTAATCCCACTGTCCCACTCTCTCCCCACAGTCCTGTGTCTGTCCCCAAACTAATCCCACTGCCCCACACTCTCCCCACAGACCTGTGTCAGTCCCAAAACTAATCCCACTGTCCCATTCTCTCCCCACAGCCCTGTGTTAGTCCCCAAACTAAACCCACTGTCCCATTCTCTCCCCACAGCCCTGTGTCAGTCCCCAAACTAAATCCACTGTCCCATTCTCTCCCCTCAGCCCTGTGTCTGTCCCCAAACTAAACCCACTGTCCCATTCTCTCCCCACAGCCCTGTGTCAGTCCCCAAACTAAACCCACTGTCCCATTCTCTCCCCACAGCCCTGTGTCAGTCTCCAAACTAATCCCACTGTCCCACTCTCTCACCACAGTCCTGTGTCAATCCCGAAACTTATCCCACTGTCCCACCTCTTCCCCACAGCTCTGTGTAAGTTCCCAAACTAATCCCACTGTCACAATCTCACCCCACAGTCCTGTGTCAGTCCCCAAACTAATCCCACTGTCCCACTCTCTCCCCACAGTCCTGTGTCAGTCCCCAAACTAATCCCACTGTCCCACTCTCTCCCCACAGCCCTGTTTCAGTCCCCAAACTAATCCCAATGTCCCACTCTCTCCCCACAGACCTGTGTCAGTCCCCTAACTAATCCCACTGCCCCACTCTCTCCCCACAGACCTGTGTCAGTCCCAAAACTAATCCCACTGTCCCACTCTCTCCCCACAGTCCTGTGTCAGTCCCCAAACTAATCCTACTGTCCCAATCTCTCCCCACAGCCCTGTGTCAGTCCCCAAACTAATCTCACTGTCCCACTCTGTCCCCACAGCCCTGTGTCTGTGCCCAAACTAATCCCACTGCCCCAATCTCTCCCCACAGACCTGTGTCAATCCCAAAACTAATCCCACTGTCCCACTCTCTCCCCGCAGACCTGCGTCAGTCCCCAAACTAATCCCACTGTCCCACTCTGTCCCCACAGACCTGTGTCTGTCCCCAAACTAATCCAACTGTCCACTCTCTCCCCACAGTCCTGTGTCAGCCCCAAACAAACCCCACTGCCCACTCTGTCCCCACAGACCAGTGTCAGTCCCCAAACTAATCCCACTGTCCCACTCTCTCCCCACAGCCCTGTGTCAGTTCCCAAACTAATCCCACTGTCCCACTCTCTCCCCACAGACCTGTGTCAGTCCCCAAACTAAACCCACCGTCCCATTCTCTCCCCACAGCCCTGCGTCAGTCCCCAAACTAAACCCACTGTCCCATTCTCTCCCCACAGCCCTGTGTTAGTCCCCAAACTAAACCCACAGTCCCATTCTCTCCCCACAGCCCTGTGTCAGTCCCCAAACTAAACCCACTGTCCCATTCTCTCCCCACAGTCCTGTGTCAGTCTCCAAACTAATCCCACTGTCCCACACTCTCCCCACAGTCATGTGTCAGTCCCAAAACTTATCCCACTGTCCCACCTCCTCCCCACAGCCCTGTGTCAGTTCCCAAACTAATCCCACTGTCACACTCTCTCCCCACAGTCCTGTGTCAGTCCCCAAACTAATCCCACTGTCCCACTCTCTCCCCACAGTCCTGTGTAAGTTCCCAAACTAATCCCACTGTCACAATCTCTCCCCACAGTCCTGTGTCAGTCCCCAATCTAATCCCACTGTCCCACTCTCTCACCACAGTCCTGTGTCAGTCCCCAAACTAATCCCACTGCCCCACTCTCTCACCACAGTCCTGTGTCAGTCCCCAATCTAATCCCACTGCCCCACTCTCTCCCCACAGACCTGTGTCAGTCCCAAAACTAATCCCACTGTCCCACTCTCTCCCCACAGACCTGTGTCAGTACCCAAACTAATCCCACTGTCCCACTCTCTCCCCACAGCCCTGTGTCAGTTCCCAAACTAATCCCAATGTCCCACTCTCTCCGCACAGTCCTGTGTCAGTCCCCAAACTAATCCCACTGTCCCACTCTCTCCCCACAGTCCTGTGTCAGTCCCCAAACTAATCCCACTGTCCCACTCTCTCCCCACTGTCCTGTGTCAGTCCCCAAACTAATCCCACTGCTCCACTCTCTCCGCACAGTCCTGTGTCAGTCCCCAAACTAATCCCACTGTCCCACTCTCTCCCCACAGTCCTGTGTCAGTCCCCAAACTAATCCCACTGTCCCAATCTCTCCCCACAGCCCTGTGTCAGTTCCCAAACTAATCCCACTGTC
This sequence comes from Hemitrygon akajei, assembly GCF_048418815.1. Lineage (NCBI taxonomy): Eukaryota > Metazoa > Chordata > Chondrichthyes > Myliobatiformes > Dasyatidae > Hemitrygon > Hemitrygon akajei. Next base: position 44,474,979 of record NC_133151.1, read on the forward strand.
CCACTCTCTCCCCACAGACCTGTGTCAGTCCCCAAACTAAACCCACTGTCCCATTCTCTCCCCACAGTTCTGTGTCAGTCCCCAAACTAAACCCACTGTCCCATTCTCTCCCCACAGCCCTGTGTCAGTCCCCAAATTAAACCCACTGTCGCATTCTCTCCCCACAGCCCTGTGTTAGTCCCCAAACTAAACTCACTGTCCCATTCTCTCCCCACAGCCCTGTGTCAGTCCCCAAACTAAATCCACTGTCCCATTCTCTCCCCTCAGCCCTGTGTCTGTCCCCAAACTAAACCCACTGTCCCATTCTCTCCCCACAGCCCTGTGTCAGTCCCCAAACTAAACCCACTGTCCCATTCTCTCCCCACAGCCCTGTGTCAGTCTCCAAACTAATCCCACTGTCCCACTCTCTCACCACAGTCCTGTGTCAATACCGAAACTTATCCCACTGTCCCACCTCTTCCCCACAGCTCTGTGTAAGTTCCCAAACTAATCCCACTGTCACAATCTCACCCCACAGTCCTGTGTCAGTCCCCAAACTAATCCCACTGTCCCACTCTCTCCCCACAGTCCTGTGTCAGTCCCCAAACTAATCCCACTGTCCCACTCTCTCCCCACAGCCCTGTTTCAGTCCCCAAACTAATCCCAATGTCCCACTCTCTCCCCACAGACCTGTGTCAGTCCCCTAACTAATCCCACTGCCCCACTCTCTCCCCACAGACCTGTGTCAGTCCCAAAACTAATCCCACTGTCCCACTCTCTCCCCACAGTCCTGTGTCAGTCCCCAAACTAATCCTACTGTCCCAATCTCTCCCCACAGCCCTGTGTCAGTCCCCAAACTAATCTCACTGTCCCACTCTGTCCCCACAGCCCTGTGTCTGTGCCCAAACTAATCCCACTGCCCCAATCTCTCCCCACAGACCTGTGTCAATCCCAAAACTAATCCCACTGTCCCACTCTCTCCCCGCAGCCCTGCGTCAGTCCCCAAACTAATCCCACTGTCCCACTCTGTCCCCACAGACCTGTGTCTGTCCCCAAACTAATCCAACTGTCCACTCTCTCCCCACAGTCCTGTGTCAGCCCCAAACAAACCCCACTGCCCACTCTGTCCCCACAGACCAGTGTCAGTCCCCAAACTAATCCCACTGTCCCACTCTCTCCCCACAGCCCTGTGTCAGTTCCCAAACTAATCCCACTGTCCCACTCTCTCCCCACAGACCTGTGTCAGTCCCCAAACTAAACCCACCGTCCCATTCTCTCCCCACAGCCCTGCGTCAGTCCCCAAACTAAACCCACTGTCCCATTCTCTCCCCACAGCCCTGTGTTAGTCCCCAAACTAAACCCACAGTCCCATTCTCTCCCCACAGCCCTGTGTCAGTCCCCAAACTAAACCCACTGTCCCATTCTCTCCCCACAGTCCTGTGTCAGTCTCCAAACTAATCCCACTGTCCCACACTCTCCCCACAGTCATGTGTCAGTCCCAAAACTTATCCCACTGTCCCACCTCCTCCCCACAGCCCTGTGTCAGTTCCCAAACTAATCCCACTGTCACACTCTCTCCCCACAGTCCTGTGTCAGTCCCCAAACTAATCCCACTGTCCCACTCTCTCCCCACAGTCCTGTGTCAGTCCCCAATCTAATCCCACTGTCCCACTCTCTCACCACAGTCCTGTGTCAGTCCCCAAACAAATCCCACTGCCCCACTCTCTCACCACAGTCCTGTGTCAGTCCCCAATCTAATCCCACTGCCCCACTCTCTCCCCACAGACCTGTGTCAGTCCCAAAACTAATCCCACTGTCCCACTCTCTCCCCACAGACCTGTGTCAGTCCCCAAACTAATCCCACTGTCCCACTCTCTCCCCACAGTCCTGTGTCAGTTCCCAAACTAATCCCAATGTCCCACTCTCTCCGCACAGTCCTGTGTCAGTCCCCAAACTAATCCCACTGTCCCACTCTCTCCCCACAGTCCTGTGTCAGTCCCCAAACTAAACCCACTGTCCCACTCTCTCCCCACAGACCTGTGTCAGTCCCCAAACTAAACCCATTGTCCCATTCTCTCCCCACAGCCCTGTGTCAGTCCCCAAACTAAACCCACTGTCCCATTCTCTCCCCACAGCCCGGTGTCAGTCCCCAAATTAAACCCACTGTCCCATTCTCTCCCCACAGCACTGTGTTAGTCCCCAAACTAAACCCACTGTCCCATTCTCTCCTCACAGCCCTGTGTCAGTCCCCAAACTAAATACACTGTCCCATTCTCTCCCCACAGCCCTGTGTCAGTCCCCAAACTAAACCCACTGTCCCATTCTCTCCCCACAGCCCTGTGTCAGTCCCCAAACTAAACCCACTGTCCCATTCTCTCCCCACAGCCCTGTGTCAGTCTCCAAACTAATCCCACTGTCCCACTCTCTCACCACAGTCCTGTGTCAGTCCCGAAACTTATCCCACTGTCCCACCTCCTCCCCACAGCTCTGTGTAAGTTCCCAAACTAATCCCACTGTCACAATCTCTCCCCACAGTCCTGTGTCAGTCCCCAAACTAATCCCACTGTCCCACTCTCTCCCCACGGCCCTGTGTCAGTCCCCAAACTAATCCCACTGCCCCAATCTCTCCCCACAGTCCTGTGTCAATCCCAAAACTAATCCCACTGTCCCACTCTCTCCCCACAGCCCTGTGTCAGTCCCCAAACTAATCCCACTGTCGCACTCTGTCCCACAGACCTGTGTCTTTCCCCAAACTAATCCAACTGTCCCACTCTCTCCCCACAGTCCTGTGTCAGCCCCAAACTAACCCCACTGCCCACTCTGTCCCCACAGACCTGTGTCAGTCCCCAAACTAATCCCACTGTCCCACTCTCTCCCCACAGCCCTGTGTCAGTTCCCAAACTAATCCCACTGTCCCACTCTCTCCCCACAGACCTGTGTCAGTCCCCAAACTAAACCCACTGTCCCATTCTCTCCCCACAGCCCTGTGTCAGTTCCCAAACTAATCCCACTGTCCCACTCTCTCCCCACAGACCTGTGTCAGTCCCCAAACTAAACCCACTGTCCCATTCTCTCCCCACAGCCCTGTGTCAGTTCCCAAACTAATCCCACTGTCCCATTCTCTCCCCACAGCCATGTGTCAGTCCCCAAACTAAACCCACTGTCCCATTCTCTCCCCACAGCCCTGTGTCAGTCCCCAAACTAAACCCACTGTCCCATTCTCTCCCCACAGCCCTGTGTTAGTCCCCAAACTAAACCCACTGTCCCATTCTCTCCCCACAGCCCTGTGTCAGTCCCCAAACTAAATCCACTGTCCCATTCTCTCCATACAGCCCTGTGTCAGTCCCCAAACTAAACCCACTGTCCCATTCTCTCCCCACAGCCCTGTGTCAGTCCCCAAACTAAACCCACTGTCCCATTCTCTCCCCACAGCCCTGTGTCAGTCTCCAAACTAATCCCACTGTCCCACACTCTCCCCACAGTCCTGTGTCAGTCCCGAAACTTATCCCACTGTCCCACCTCCTCCCCGCAGCTCTGTGTAAGTTCCCAAACTAATCCCACTGTCACAATCTCTCGCCACAGTCCTGTGTCAGTCCCCAAACTAATCCCACTGTCCCACTCTCTCACCACAGTCCTGTGTCAGTCCCCAAACTAATCCCACTGTCCCACTCTCTCCCCACAGCCCTGTGTCAGTCCCCAAACTAATCCCACTGTCCCACTCTCTCCCCACAGACCTGTCAGTCCCCAAACTAATCCCACTGCCCCACTCTCTCCCCACAGACCTGTGTCAGTCCCAAAACTAATCCCACTGTCCCACTCTCTCCCCACAGCCCTGTGTCAGTCCCCAAACTAATCCCACTGTCCCACTCTCTCCCCACAGCCCTGTGTCAGTCCGCAAACTAATCCCACAGACCCACTCTCTCCCCACAGACCTGTGTCAGTCCCCAAACTAATCCTACTGTCCCACTCTCTCCCCACAGCCCTGTGTCAGTCCCCAAACTAATCCCACTGTCCCACTCTGTCCCCACAGCCCTGTGTCTGTGCCCAAACTAATCCCACTGCCCCAATCTCTCCCCACAGACCTGTGTCAATCCCAAAACTAATCCCAGTGTCCCACTCTCTCACCACAGTCCTGTGTCAGTCCCAAAACTAATCCCACTGTCCCACTCTCTCACCACAGTCCTGTGTCAGTCCTAAAACTAATTCCACTGTCCCACTCTCTCCCCACAGTCCTGTGTCAGTCCCCAAACTAATCCCACTGTCCCACTCTCTCCCCACAGCCCTGTGTCAGTACCCAAACTAATCCCACTGTCCCACTCTCTCCCCACTGTCCTGTGTCAGTCCCCAAACTAATCCCACTGCTCCACTCTCTCCGCACAGTCCTGTGTCAGTCCCCAAACTAATCCCACTGTCCCACTCTCTCCCCACAGTCCTGTGTCAGTACCCAAACTAATCCCACTGTCCCACTCTCTCCCCACAGCCCTGTGTCAGTTCCCAAACTAATCCCAATGTCCCACTCTCTCCGCACAGTCCTGTGTCAGTCCCCAAACTAATCCCACTGTCCCACTCTCTCCCCACAGTCCTGTGTCAGTCCCCAAACTAATCCCACTGTCCCACTCTCTCCCCACAGACCTGTGTCAGTCCCCAAACTAAACCCACTGTCCCATTCTCTCCCCACAGCCCTGTGTCAGTCCCCAAACTAAACCCACTGTCCCATTCTCTCCCCACAGCCCGGTGTCAGTCCCCAAATTAAACCCACTGTCCCATTCTCTCCCCACAGCACTGTGTTAGTCCCCAAACTAAACCCACTGTCCCATTCTCTCCCCACAGCCCTGTGTCAGTCCCCAAACTAAATACACTGTCCCATTCTCTCCCCACAGCCCTGTGTCAGTCCCCAAACTAAACCCACTGTCCCATTCTCTCCCCACAGCCCTGTGTCAGTCCCCAAACTAAACCCACTGTCCCATTCTCTCCCCACAGCCCTGTGTCAGTCTCCAAACTAATCCCACTGTCCCACTCTCTCACCACAGTCCTGTGTCAGTCCCGAAACTTATCCCACTGTCCCACCTCCTCCCCACAGCTCTGTGTAAGTTCCCAAACTAATCCCACTGTCACAATCTCTCCCCACAGTCCTGTGTCAGTCCCCAAACTAATCCCACTGTCCCACTCTCTCACCACAGTCCTGTGTCAGTCCCCAAACTAATCCCACTGTCCCACTCTCTCCCCACAGCCCTGTTTCAGTCCCCAAACTAATCCCAATGCCCCACTCGCTCCCCACAGACCTGTGTCAGTCCCAAAACTAATCCCACTGTCCCACTCTCTCCCCACAGTCCTGTGTCAGTCCCCAAACTAATCCTACTGTCCCAATCTCTCCCCACAGCCCTGTGTCAGTCCCCAAACTAATCTCACTGTCCCACTCTGTCCCCACAGCCCTGTGTCTGTGCCCAAACTAATCCCACTGCCCCAATCTCTCCCCACAGACCTGTGTCAATCCCAAAACTAATCCCACTGTCCCACTCTCTCCCCACAGCCCTGTGTCAGTCCCCAAACTAATCCCACTGTCCCACTCTGTCCCCACAGACCTGTGTCTGTCCCCAAACTAATCCAACTGTCCCACTCTCTCCCCACAGTCCTGTGTCAGCCCCAAACAAACCCCACTGCCCACTCTGTCCCCACAGACCAGTGTCAGTCCCCAAACTAATCCCACTGTCCCACTCTCTCCCCACAGCCCTGTGTCAGTCCCCAAACTAATCCCACTGTCCCACTCTCTCCCCACTGTCCTGTGTCAGTCCCCAAACTAATCCCACTGCTCCACTCTCTCCGCACAGTCCTGTGTCAGTCCCCAAACTAATCCCACTGTCCCACTCTCTCCCCACAGTCCTGTGTCAGTCCCCAAACTAATCCCACTGTCCCACTCTCTCCCCACAGCCCTGTGTCAGTTCCCAAACTAGTCCCACTGTCCCACTCTCTCCCCACAGACCTGTGTCAGTCCCCAAACTAAACCCACTGTCCCATTCTCTCCCCACAGTTCTGTGTCAGTCCCCAAACTAAACCCACTGTCCCATTCTCTCCCCACAGCCCTGTGTCAGTCCCCAAATTAAACCCACTGTCCCATTCTCTCCCCACAGCCCTGTGTTAGTCCCCAAACTAAACCCACTGTCCCATTCTCTCCCCACAGCCCTGTGTCAGTCCCCAAACTAAATCCACTGTCCCATTCTCTCCCCTCAGCCCTGTGTCTGTCCCCAAACTAAACCCACTGTCCCATTCTCTCCCCACAGCCCTGTGTCAGTCCCCAAACTAAACCCACTGTCCCATTCTCTCCCCACAGCCCTGTGTCAGTCTCCAAACTAATCCCACTGTCCCACTCTCTCACCACAGTCCTGTGTCAATACCGAAACTTATCCCACTGTCCCACCTCCTCCCCACAGCTCTGTGTAAGTTCCCAAACTAATCCCACTGTCACAATCTCACCCCACAGTCCTGTGTCAGTCCCCAAACTAATCCCACTGTCCCACTCTCTCCCCACAGTCCTGTGTCAGTCCCCAAACTAATCCCACTGTCCCACTCTCTCCCCACAGCCCTGTTTCAGTCCCCAAACTAATCCCAATGTCCCACTCTCTCCCCACAGACCTGTGTCAGTCCCCTAACTAATCCCACTGCCCCACTCTCTCCCCACAGACCTGTGTCAGTCCCAAAACTAATCCCACTGTCCCACTCTCTCCCCACAGTCCTGTGTCAGTCCCCAAACTAATCCTACTGTCCCAATCTCTCCCCACAGCCCTGTGTCAGTCCCCAAACTAATCTCACTGTCCCACTCTGTCCCCACAGCCCTGTGTCTGTGCCCAAACTAATCCCACTGCCCCAATCTCTCCCCACAGACCTGTGTCAATCCCAAAACTAATCCCACTGTCCCACTCTCTCCCCGCAGCCCTGCGTCAGTCCCCAAACTAATCCCACTGTCCCACTCTGTCCCCACAGACCTGTGTCTGTCCCCAAACTAATCCAACTGTCCCACTCTCTCCCCACAGTCCTGTGTCAGCCCCAAACAAACCCCACTGCCCACTCTGTCCCCACAGACCAGTGTCAGTCCCCAAACTAATCCCACTGTCCCACTCTCTCCCCACAGCCCTGTGTCAGTTCCCAAACTAATCCCACTGTCCCACTCTCTCCCCACAGACCTGTGTCAGTCCCCAAACTAAACCCACCGTCCCATTCTCTCCCCACAGCCCTGCGTCAGTCCCCAAACTAAACCCACTGTCCCATTCTCTCCCCACAGCCCTGTGTTAGTCCCCAAACTAAACCCACAGTCCCATTCTCTCCCCACAGCCCTGTGTCAGTCCCCAAACTAAACCCACTGTCCCATTCTCTCCCCACAGTCCTGTGTCAGTCTCCAAACTAATCCCACTGTCCCACACTCTCCCCACAGTCATGTGTCAGTCCCAAAACTTATCCCACTGTCCCACCTCCTCCCCACAGCCCTGTGTCAGTTCCCAAACTAATCCCACTGTCACACTCTCTCCCCACAGTCCTGTGTCAGTCCCCAAACTAATCCCACTGTCCCACTCTCTCCCCACAGTCCTGTGTCAGTTCCCAAACTAATCCCACTGTCCCACTCTCTCCCCACAGCCCTGTGTCAGTTCCCAAACTAATCCCACTGTCCCATTCTCTCCCCACAGCCCTGTGTCAGTCCCCAAACTAATCCCACTGTCCCACTCTCTCACCACAGTCCTGTGTCAGTCCCCAAACTAAACCCACTGTCCCATTCTCTCCCCAGTGCCCTGTGTCAGTCTCCAAACTAATCCCACTGTCCCACACTCTCCCCACAGTCCTGTGTCAGTCCCGAAACTTATCCCACTGTCCCAGCTCCTCCCCACAGCCCTGTGTAAGTTCCCAAACTAATCCCACTGTCACAATCTCTCCCCACAGTCCTGTGTCAGTCCCCAATCTAATCCCACTGTCCCACTCTCTCACCACAGTCCTGTGTCAGTCCCCAAACTAATCCCACTGCCCCACTCTCTCACCACAGTCCTGTGTCAGTCCCCAATCTAATCCCACTGCCCCACTCTCTCCCCACAGTCCTGTGTCAGTCCCCAATCTAATCCCACTGTCCCACTCTCTCACCACAGTCCTGTGTCAGTCCCCAAACTAATCCCACTGCCCCACTCTCTCACCACAGTCCTGTGTCAGTCCCCAAACTAAACCCACTGTCCCATTCTCTCCCCAGTGCCCTGTGTCAGTCTCCAAACTAATCCCACTGTCCCACACTCTCCCCACAGTCCTGTGTCAGTCCCGAAACTTATCCCACTGTCCCAGCTCCTCCCCACAGCCCTGTGTAAGTTCCCAAACTAATCCCACTGTCACAATCTCTCCCCACAGACCTGTGTCAGTCCCAACACTAATCCCACTGTCCCACTCTCTCCCCACAGACCTGTGTCAGTCCCCAAACTAATCCCACTGTCCCACTCTCTCACCACAGTCCTGTGTCAGTATCCAAACAACTCCCACTGTCCCACTCTCTCCCCACAGACCTGTGTCAGTCCCCAAACTGATCCCAATGCCCTACTCTCTCCCCACAGACCTGTGTCAGTCCCAAAACTAATCCCACTGTCCCACTCTCTCCCCACAGTCCTGTGTCAGTCCCCAAACTAATCCCACTGTCCCACTCTCTCCCCACAGTCCTGTGTCTGTCCCCAAACTAATCCCACTGCCCCACACTCTCCCCACAGACCTGTGTCAGTCCCAAAACTAATCCCACTGTCCCACTCTCTCCCCACAGTCCTGTGTCAGTCCCCAAACTAATCCCACTGTCCCACTCTCTCCCCACAGTCCTGTGTCAGACCCCAGACTAAACTCACTGTCCCACTCTCTCCCCACAGACCTGTGTCAGTCCCCAAACTAATCCCACTGTCCCACTCTCTCCCCACAGCCCAGTGTCAGTCCCCAAACTAATCCCACTGTCCCACTCTCTCCCCACAGCCCTGTGTCAGTCCCCAAACTAATCCCACTGTCCCACTCTCTCCCCACAGACCTGTGTCAGTCCCCAAACTAATCCCACTGCCCCACTCTCTCCAAACAGACCTGTGTCAGTCCCAAAACTAATCCCACTGCCCCACTCTCTCCAAACAGACCTGTGTCAGTCCCAAAACTAATCCCACTGTCCCATTCTCTCCCCACAGCCCTGTGTCAGTCCCCAAACTAAACCCACTGTCCCATTCTCTCCCCACAGCCCTGTGTTAGTCCCCAAACTAAACCCACTGTCCCATTCTCTCCCCACAGCCCTGTGTCAGTCCCCAAACTAAATCCACTGTCCCATTCTCTCCATACAGCCCTGTGTCAGTCCCCAAACTAAACCCACTGTCCCATTCTCTCCCCACAGCCCTGTGTCAGTCCCCAAACTAAACCCACTGTCCCATTCTCTCCCCACAGCCCTGTGTCAGTCTCCAAACTAATCCCACTGTCCCACACTCTCCCCACAGTCCTGTGTCAGTCCCGAAACTTATCCCACTGTCCCACCTCCTCCCCGCAGCTCTGTGTAAGTTCCCAAACTAATCCCACTGTCACAATCTCTCGCCACAGTCCTGTGTCAGTCCCCAAACTAATCCCACTGTCCCACTCTCTCACCACAGTCCTGTGTCAGTCCCCAAACTAATCCCACTGTCCCACTCTCTCCCCACAGCCCTGTGTCAGTCCCCAAACTAATCCCACTGTCCCACTCTCTCCCCACAGACCTGTCAGTCCCCAAACTAATCCCACTGCCCCACTCTCTCCCCACAGACCTGTGTCAGTCCCAAAACTAATCCCACTGTCCCACTCTCTCCCCACAGCCCTGTGTCAGTCCCCAAACTAATCCCACTGTCCCACTCTCTCCCCACAGCCCTGTGTCAGTCCGCAAACTAATCCCACAGACCCACTCTCTCCCCACAGACCTGTGTCAGTCCCCAAACTAATCCTACTGTCCCACTCTCTCCCCACAGCCCTGTGTCAGTCCCCAAACTAATCCCACTGTCCCACTCTGTCCCCACAGCCCTGTGTCTGTGCCCAAACTAATCCCACTGCCCCAATCTCTCCCCACAGACCTGTGTCAATCCCAAAACTAATCCCAGTGTCCCACTCTCTCACCACAGTCCTGTGTCAGTCCCAAAACTAATCCCACTGTCCCACTCTCTCACCACAGTCCTGTGTCAGTCCTAAAACTAATTCCACTGTCCCACTCTCTCCCCACAGTCCTGTGTCAGTCCCCAAACTAATCCCACTGTCCCACTCTCTCCCCACAGCCCTGTGTCAGTACCCAAACTAATCCCACTGTCCCACTCTCTCCCCACTGTCCTGTGTCAGTCCCCAAACTAATCCCACTGCTCCACTCTCTCCGCACAGTCCTGTGTCAGTCCCCAAACTAATCCCACTGTCCCACTCTCTCCCCACAGTCCTGTGTCAGTACCCAAACTAATCCCACTGTCCCACTCTCTCCCCACAGCCCTGTGTCAGTTCCCAAACTAATCCCAATGTCCCACTCTCTCCGCACAGTCCTGTGTCAGTCCCCAAACTAATCCCACTGTCCCACTCTCTCCCCACAGTCCTGTGTCAGTCCCCAAACTAATCCCACTGTCCCACTCTCTCCCCACAGACCTGTGTCAGTCCCCAAACTAAACCCACTGTCCCATTCTCTCCCCACAGCCCTGTGTCAGTCCCCAAACTAAACCCACTGTCCCATTCTCTCCCCACAGCCCGGTGTCAGTCCCCAAATTAAACCCACTGTCCCATTCTCTCCCCACAGCACTGTGTTAGTCCCCAAACTAAACCCACTGTCCCATTCTCTCCCCACAGCCCTGTGTCAGTCCCCAAACTAAATACACTGTCCCATTCTCTCCCCACAGCCCTGTGTCAGTCCCCAAACTAAACCCACTGTCCCATTCTCTCCCCACAGCCCTGTGTCAGTCCCCAAACTAAACCCACTGTCCCATTCTCTCCCCACAGCCCTGTGTCAGTCTCCAAACTAATCCCACTGTCCCACTCTCTCACCACAGTCCTGTGTCAGTCCCGAAACTTATCCCACTGTCCCACCTCCTCCCCACAGCTCTGTGTAAGTTCCCAAACTAATCCCACTGTCACAATCTCTCCCCACAGTCCTGTGTCAGTCCCCAAACTAATCCCACTGTCCCACTCTCTCACCACAGTCCTGTGTCAGTCCCCAAACTAATCCCACTGTCCCACTCTCTCCCCACAGCCCTGTTTCAGTCCCCAAACTAATCCCAATGCCCCACTCGCTCCCCACAGACCTGTGTCAGTCCCAAAACTAATCCCACTGTCCCACTCTCTCCCCACAGTCCTGTGTCAGTCCCCAAACTAATCCTACTGTCCCAATCTCTCCCCACAGCCCTGTGTCAGTCCCCAAACTAATCTCACTGTCCCACTCTGTCCCCACAGCCCTGTGTCTGTGCCCAAACTAATCCCACTGCCCCAATCTCTCCCCACAGACCTGTGTCAATCCCAAAACTAATCCCACTGTCCCACTCTCTCCCCACAGCCCTGTGTCAGTCCCCAAACTAATCCCACTGTCCCACTCTGTCCCCACAGACCTGTGTCTGTCCCCAAACTAATCCAACTGTCCCACTCTCTCCCCACAGTCCTGTGTCAGCCCCAAACAAACCCCACTGCCCACTCTGTCCCCACAGACCAGTGTCAGTCCCCAAACTAATCCCACTGTCCCACTCTCTCCCCACAGCCCTGTGTCAGTCCCCAAACTAATCCCACTGTCCCACTCTCTCCCCACTGTCCTGTGTCAGTCCCCAAACTAATCCCACTGCTCCACTCTCTCCGCACAGTCCTGTGTCAGTCCCCAAACTAATCCCACTGTCCCACTCTCTCCCCACAGTCCTGTGTCAGTCCCCAAACTAATCCCACTGTCCCACTCTCTCCCCACAGCCCTGTGTCAGTTCCCAAACTAGTCCCACTGTCCCACTCTCTCCCCACAGACCTGTGTCAGTCCCCAAACTAAACCCACTGTCCCATTCTCTCCCCACAGTTCTGTGTCAGTCCCCAAACTAAACCCACTGTCCCATTCTCTCCCCACAGCCCTGTGTCAGTCCCCAAATTAAACCCACTGTCCCATTCTCTCCCCACAGCCCTGTGTTAGTCCCCAAACTAAACCCACTGTCCCATTCTCTCCCCACAGCCCTGTGTCAGTCCCCAAACTAAATCCACTGTCCCATTCTCTCCCCTCAGCCCTGTGTCTGTCCCCAAACTAAACCCACTGTCCCATTCTCTCCCCACAGCCCTGTGTCAGTCCCCAAACTAAACCCACTGTCCCATTCTCTCCCCACAGCCCTGTGTCAGTCTCCAAACTAATCCCACTGTCCCACTCTCTCACCACAGTCCTGTGTCAATACCGAAACTTATCCCACTGTCCCACCTCCTCCCCACAGCTCTGTGTAAGTTCCCAAACTAATCCCACTGTCACAATCTCACCCCACAGTCCTGTGTCAGTCCCCAAACTAATCCCACTGTCCCACTCTCTCCCCACAGTCCTGTGTCAGTCCCCAAACTAATCCCACTGTCCCACTCTCTCCCCACAGCCCTGTTTCAGTCCCCAAACTAATCCCAATGTCCCACTCTCTCCCCACAGACCTGTGTCAGTCCCCTAACTAATCCCACTGCCCCACTCTCTCCCCACAGACCTGTGTCAGTCCCAAAACTAATCCCACTGTCCCACTCTCTCCCCACAGTCCTGTGTCAGTCCCCAAACTAATCCTACTGTCCCAATCTCTCCCCACAGCCCTGTGTCAGTCCCCAAACTAATCTCACTGTCCCACTCTGTCCCCACAGCCCTGTGTCTGTGCCCAAACTAATCCCACTGCCCCAATCTCTCCCCACAGACCTGTGTCAATCCCAAAACTAATCCCACTGTCCCACTCTCTCCCCGCAGCCCTGCGTCAGTCCCCAAACTAATCCCACTGTCCCACTCTGTCCCCACAGACCTGTGTCTGTCCCCAAACTAATCCAACTGTCCCACTCTCTCCCCACAGTCCTGTGTCAGCCCCAAACAAACCCCACTGCCCACTCTGTCCCCACAGACCAGTGTCAGTCCCCAAACTAATCCCACTGTCCCACTCTCTCCCCACAGCCCTGTGTCAGTTCCCAAACTAATCCCACTGTCCCACTCTCTCCCCACAGACCTGTGTCAGTCCCCAAACTAAACCCACCGTCCCATTCTCTCCCCACAGCCCTGCGTCAGTCCCCAAACTAAACCCACTGTCCCATTCTCTCCCCACAGCCCTGTGTTAGTCCCCAAACTAAACCCACAGTCCCATTCTCTCCCCACAGCCCTGTGTCAGTCCCCAAACTAAACCCACTGTCCCATTCTCTCCCCACAGTCCTGTGTCAGTCTCCAAACTAATCCCACTGTCCCACACTCTCCCCACAGTCATGTGTCAGTCCCAAAACTTATCCCACTGTCCCACCTCCTCCCCACAGCCCTGTGTCAGTTCCCAAACTAATCCCACTGTCACACTCTCTCCCCACAGTCCTGTGTCAGTCCCCAAACTAATCCCACTGTCCCACTCTCTCCCCACAGTCCTGTGTCAGTTCCCAAACTAATCCCACTGTCCCACTCTCTCCCCACAGCCCTGTGTCAGTTCCCAAACTAATCCCACTGTCCCATTCTCTCCCCACAGCCCTGTGTCAGTCCCCAAACTAATCCCACTGTCCCACTCTCTCACCACAGTCCTGTGTCAGTCCCCAAACTAAACCCACTGTCCCATTCTCTCCCCAGTGCCCTGTGTCAGTCTCCAAACTAATCCCACTGTCCCACACTCTCCCCACAGTCCTGTGTCAGTCCCGAAACTTATCCCACTGTCCCAGCTCCTCCCCACAGCCCTGTGTAAGTTCCCAAACTAATCCCACTGTCACAATCTCTCCCCACAGTCCTGTGTCAGTCCCCAATCTAATCCCACTGTCCCACTCTCTCACCACAGTCCTGTGTCAGTCCCCAAACTAATCCCACTGCCCCACTCTCTCACCACAGTCCTGTGTCAGTCCCCAATCTAATCCCACTGCCCCACTCTCTCCCCACAGTCCTGTGTCAGTCCCCAATCTAATCCCACTGTCCCCCTCTCTCACCACAGTCCTGTGTCAGTCCCCAAACTAATCCCACTGCCCCACTCTCTCACCACAGTCCTGTGTCAGTCCCCAAACTAAACCCACTGTCCCATTCTCTCCCCAGTGCCCTGTGTCAGTCTCCAAACTAATCCCACTGTCCCACACTCTCCCCACAGTCCTGTGTCAGTCCCGAAACTTATCCCACTGTCCCAGCTCCTCCCCACAGCCCTGTGTAAGTTCCCAAACTAATCCCACTGTCACAATCTCTCCCCACAGACCTGTGTCAGTCCCAACACTAATCCCACTGTCCCACTCTCTCCCCACAGACCTGTGTCAGTCCCCAAACTAATCCCACTGTCCCACTCTCTCACCACAGTCCTGTGTCAGTATCCAAACAACTCCCACTGTCCCACTCTCTCCCCACAGACCTGTGTCAGTCCCCAAACTGATCCCAATGCCCTACTCTCTCCCCACAGACCTGTGTCAGTCCCAAAACTAATCCCACTGTCCCACTCTCTCCCCACAGTCCTGTGTCAGTCCCCAAACTAATCCCACTGTCCCACTCTCTCCCCACAGTCCTGTGTCTGTCCCCAAACTAATCCCACTGCCCCACACTCTCCCCACAGACCTGTGTCAGTCCCAAAACTAATCCCACTGTCCCACTCTCTCCCCACAGTCCTGTGTCAGTCCCCAAACTAATCCCACTGTCCCACTCTCTCCCCACAGTCCTGTGTCAGACCCCAGACTAAACTCACTGTCCCACTCTCTCCCCACAGACCTGTGTCAGTCCCCAAACTAATCCCACTGTCCCACTCTCTCCCCACAGCCCAGTGTCAGTCCCCAAACTAATCCCACTGTCCCACTCTCTCCCCACAGCCCTGTGTCAGTCCCCAAACTAATCCCACTGTCCCACTCTCTCCCCACAGACCTGTGTCAGTCCCCAAACTAATCCCACTGTCCCACTCTCTCCCCACAGACCTGTGTCAGTCCCCAAACTAATCCCACTGCCCCACTCTCTCCAAACAGACCTGTGTCAGTCCCAAAACTAATCCCACTGTCCCACTCTCTCCCCACAGCCCTGTGTCAGTCCCCAAACTAATCCCACTGCCCCAATCTCTCCCCACAGACCTGTGTCAATCCCAAAACTAATCCCAGTGTCCCACTCTCTCACCACAGTCCTGTGTCAGTCCCAAAACTAATCCCACTGTCCCACTCTCTCACCACAGTCCTGTGTCAGTCCTAAAACTAATCCCACTGTCCCACTCTCTCCCCACAGTCCTGTGTCAGTCCCCAAACTAATCCCACTGTCCCACTCTCTCCCCACAGCCCTGTGTCAGTGCCAAACTAATCCCACTGTCCCACTCTCTCCCCACTGTCCTGTGTCAGTCCCCAAACTAATCCCACTGCTCCACTCTCTCCGCACAGTCCTGTGTCAGTCCCCAAACTAATCCCACTGTCCCACTCTCTCCCCACAGTCCTGTGTCAGTACCCAAACTAATCCCACTGTCCCACTCTCTCCCCACAGCCCTGTGTCAGTTCCCAAACTAATCCCAATGTCCCACTCTCTCCGCACAGTCCTGTGTCAGTCCCCAAACTAATCCCACTGTCCCACTCTCTCCCCACAGTCCTGTGTCAGTCCCCAAACTAATCCCACTGTCCCACTCTCTCCCCACAGACCTGTGTCAGTCCCCAAACTAAACCCACTGTCCCATTCTCTCCCCACAGCCCTGTGTCAGTCCCCAAACTAAACCCACTGTCCCATTCTCTCCCCACAGCCCGGTGTCAGTCCCCAAATTAAACCCACTGTCCCATTCTCTCCCCACAGCACTGTGTTAGTCCCCAAACTAAACCCACTGTCCCATTCTCTCCTCACAGCCCTGTGTCAGTCCCCAAACTAAATACACTGTCCCATTCTCTCCCCACAGCCCTGTGTCAGTCCCCAAACTAAACCCACTGTCCCATTCTCTCCCCACAGCCCTGTGTCAGTCCCCAAACTAAACCCACTGTCCCATTTTCTCCCCACAGCCCTGTGTCAGTCTCCAAACTAATCCCACTGTCCCACTCTCTCACCACAGTCCTGTGTCAGTCCCGAAACTTATCCCACTGTCCCACCTCCTCCCCACAGCTCTGTGTAAGTTCCCAAACTAATCCCACTGTCACAATCTCTCCCCACAGTCCTGTGTCAGTCCCCAAACTAATCCCACTGTCCCACTCTCTCACCACAGTCCTGTGTCAGTCCCCAAACTAATCCCACTGTCCAACTCTCTCCCCACAGCCCTGTTTCAGTCCCCAAACTAATCCCAATGCCCCACTCTCTCCCCACAGACCTGTGTCAGTCCCAAAACTAATCCCACTGTCCCACTCTCTCCCCACAGTCCTGTGTCAGTCCCCAAACTAATCCTACTGTCCCAATCTCTCCCCACAGCCCTGTGTCTGTGCCCAAACTAATCCCACTGCCACAATCTCTCCCCACAGACCTGTGTCAATCCCCAAACTAATCCCACTGCCCCAATCTCTCCCCACAGCCCTGTGTCAGTCCCCAAACTAATCCCACTGTCCCACTCTGTCCCCACAGACCTGTGTCTGTCCCCAAACTAATCCAACTGTCCCACTCTCTCCCCACAGTCCTGTGTCAGCCCCAAACAAACCCCACTGCCCACTCTCTCCCCACAGCCCTGTGTCAGTCCCCAAACTAATCCCACTGTCCCACTCTCTCCCCACTGTCCTGTGTCAGTCCCCAAACTAATCCCACTGCTCCACTCTCTCCGCACAGTCCTGTGTCAGTCCCCAAACTAATCCCACTGTCCCACTCTCTCCCCACAGTCCTGTGTCAGTCCCCAAACTAATCCCACTGTCCCACTCTCTCCCCACAGCCCTGTGTCAGTTCCCAAACTAATCCCACTGTCCCACTCTCTCCCCACAGACCTGTGTCAGTCCCCAAACTAAACCCACTGTCCCATTCTCTCCCCACAGTTCTGTGTCAGTCCCCAAACTAAACCCACTGTCCCATTCTCTCCCCACAGCCCTGTGTCAGTCCCCAAATTAAACCCACTGTCCCATTCTCTCCCCACAGCCCTGTGTTAGTCCCCAAACTAAACCCACTGTCCCATTCTCTCCCCACAGCCCTGTGTCAGTCCCCAAACTAAATCCACTGTCCCATTCTCTCCCCTCAGCCCTGTGTCTGTCCCCAAACTAAACCCACTGTCCCATTCTCTCCCCACAGCCCTGTGTCAGTCCCCAAACTAAACCCACTGTCCCATTCTCTCCCCACAGCCCTGTGTCAGTCTCCAAACTAATCCCACTGTCCCACTCTCTCACCACAGTCCTGTGTCAATCCCGAAACTTATCCCACTGCTCCACCTCTTCCCCACAGCTCTGTGTAAGTTCCCAAACTAATCCCACTGTCACAATCTCACCCCACAGTCCTGTGTCAGTCCCCAAACTAATCCCACTGTCCCACTCTCTCCCCACAGTCCTGTGTCAGTCCCCAAACTAATCCCACTGTCCCACTCTCTCCCCACAGCCCTGTTTCAGTCCCCAAACTAATCCCAATGTCCCACTCTCTCCCCACAGACCTGTGTCAGTCCCCTAACTAATCCCACTGCCCCACTCTCTCCCCACAGACCTGTGTCAGTCCCAAAACTAATCCCACTGTCCCACTCTCTCCCCACAGTCCTGTGTCAGTCCCCAAACTAATCCTACTGTCCCAATCTCTCCCCACAGCCCTGTGTCAGTCCCCAAACTAATCTCTGTCCCACTCTGTCCCCATAGCCCTGTGTCTGTGCCCAAACTAATCCCACTGCCCCAATCTCTCCCCACAGACCTGTGTCAATCCCAAAACTAATCCCACTGTCCCACTCTCTCCCCGCAGCCCTGCGTCAGTCCCCAAACTAATCCCACTGTCCCACTCTGTCCCCACAGACCTGTGTCTGTCCCCAAACTAATCCAACTATCCACTCTCTCCCCACAGTCCTGTGTCAGCCCCAAACAAACCCCACTGCCCACTCTGTCCCCACAGACCAGTGTCAGTCCCCAAACTAATCCCACTGTCCCACTCTCTCCCCACAGCCCTGTGTCAGTTCCCCAACTAATCCCACTGTCCCACTCTCTCCCCACAGACCTGTGTCAGTCCCCAAACTAAACCCACCGTCCCATTCTCTCCCCACAGCCCTGCGTCAGTCCCCAAACTAAACCCACTGTCCCATTCTCTCCCCACAGCCCTGTGTTAGTCCCCAAACTAAACCCACAGTCCCATTCTCTCCCCACAGCCCTGTGTCAGTCCCCAAACTAAACCCACTGTCCCATTCTCTCCCCACAGTCCTGTGTCAGTCTCCAAACTAATCCCACTGTCCCACACTCTCCCCACAGTCATGTGTCAGTCCCAAAACTTATCCCACTGTCCCACCTCCTCCCCACAGCCCTGTGTCAGTTCCCAAACTAATCCCACTGTCACACTCTCTCCCCACAGTCCTGTGTCAGTCCCCAAACTAATCCCACTGTCCCACTCTCTCCCCACAGTCCTGTGTAAGTTCCCAAACTAATCCCACTGTCACAATCTCTCCCCACAGTCCTGTGTCAGTCCCCAATCTAATCCCACTGTCCCACTCTCTCACCACAGTCCTGTGTCAGTCCCCAAACTAATCCCACTGCCCCACTCTCTCACCACAGTCCTGTGTCAGTCCCCAATCTAATCCCACTGCCCCACTCTCTCCCCACAGACCTGTGTCAGTCCCAAAACTAATCCCACTGTCCCACTCTCTCCCCACAGACCTGTGTCTGTCCCCATACTAATCCCACTGTCCCACTCTCTCCCCACAGTCCTGTGTCAGTTCCCAAACTAATCCCAATGTCCCACTCTCTCCGCACAGTCCTGTGTCAGTCCCCAAACTAATCCCACTGTCCCACTCTCTCCCCACAGTCCTGTGTCAGTCCCCAAACTAATCCCACTGTCCCACTCTCTCCCCACAGACCTGTGTCAGTCCCCAAACTAAACCCACTGTCCCATTCTCTCCCCACAGCCCTGTGTCAGTCCCCAAACTAAACCCACTGTCCCATTCTCTCCCCACAGCCAGGTGTCAGTCCCCAAATTAAACCCACTGTCCCATTCTCTCCCCACAGCACTGTGTTAGTCCCCAAACTAAACCCACTGTCCCATTCTCTCCTCACAGCCCTGTGTCAGTCCCCAAACTAAATACACTGTCCCATTCTCTCCCCACAGCCCTGTGTCAGTCCCCAAACTAAACCCACTGTCCCATTCTCTCCCCACAGCCCTGTGTCAGTCCCCAAACTAAACCCACTGTCCCATTCTCTCCCCACAGCCCTGTGTCAGTCTCCAAACTAATCCCACTGTCCCACTCTCTCACCACAGTCCTGTGTCAGTCCCGAAACTTATCCCACTGTCCCACCTCCTCCCCACAGCTCTGTGTAAGTTCCCAAACTAATCCCACTGTCACAATCTCTCCCCACAGTCCTGTGTCAGTCCCCAAACTAATCCCACTGTCCCACTCTCTCACCACAGTCCTGTGTCAGTCCCCAAACTAATCCCACTGTCCCACTCTCTCCCCACAGCCCTGTTTCAGTCCCCAAACTAATCCCAATGCCCCACTCTCTCCCCACAGACCTGTGTCAGTCCCAAAACTAATCCCACTGTCCCACTCTCTCCCCACAGTCCTGTGTCAGTCCCCAAACTAATCCTACTGTCCCAATCTCTCCCCACAGCCCTGTGTCTGTGCCCAAACTAATCCCACTGCCACAATCTCTCCCCACAGACCTGTGTCAATCCCCAAACTAATCCCACTGCCCCAATCTCTCCCCACAGCCCTGTGTCAGTCCCCAAACTAATCCCACTGTCCCACTCTGTCCCCACAGACCTGTGTCTGTCCCCAAACTAATCCAACTGTCCCACTCTCTCCCCACAGTCCTGTGTCAGCCCCAAACAAACCCCACTGCCCACTCTGTCCCCACAGACCAGTGTCAGTCCCCAAACTAATCCCACTGTCCCACTCTCTCCCCACAGCCCTGTGTCAGTCCCCAAACTAATCCCACTGTCCCACTCTCTCCCCACTGTCCTGTGTCAGTCCCCAAACTAATCCCACTGCTCCACTCTCTCCGCACAGTCCTGTGTCAGTATCCAAACAACTCCCACTGTCCCACTCTCTCCCCACAGACCTGTGTCAGTCCCCAAACTGATCCCAATGCCCCACTCTCTCCCCACAGACCTGTGTCAGTCCCAAAACTAATCCCACTGTCCCACTCTCTCCCCACAGTCCTGTGTCAGTCCCCAAACTAATCCCACTGTCCCACTCTCTCCCCACAGTCCTGTGTCTGTCCCCAAACTAATCCCACTGCCCCACACTCTCCCCACAGACCTGTGTCAGTCCCAAAACTAATCCCACTGTCCCATTCTCTCCCCACAGCCCTGTGTTAGTCCCCAAACTAAACCCACTGTCCCATTCTCTCCCCACAGCCCTGTGTCAGTCCCCAAACTAAATCCACTGTCCCATTCTCTCCCCTCAGCCCTGTGTCTGTCCCCAAACTAAACCCACTGTCCCATTCTCTCCCCACAGCCCTGTGTCAGTCCCCAAACTAAACCCACTGTCCCATTCTCTCCCCACAGCCCTGTGTCAGTCTCCAAACTAATCCCACTGTCCCACTCTCTCACCACAGTCCTGTGTCAATCCCGAAACTTATCCCACTGTCCCACCTCTTCCCCACAGCTCTGTGTAAGTTCCCAAACTAATCCCACTGTCACAATCTCACCCCACAGTCCTGTGTCAGTCCCCAAACTAATCCCACTGTCCCACTCTCTCCCCACAGTCCTGTGTCAGTCCCCAAACTAATCCCACTGTCCCACTCTCTCCCCACAGCCCTGTTTCAGTCCCCAAACTAATCCCAATGTCCCACTCTCTCCCCACAGACCTGTGTCAGTCCCCTAACTAATCCCACTGCCCCACTCTCTCCCCACAGACCTGTGTCAGTCCCAAAACTAATCCCACTGTCCCACTCTCTCCCCACAGTCCTGTGTCAGTCCCCAAACTAATCCTACTGTCCCAATCTCTCCCCACAGCCCTGTGTCAGTCCCCAAACTAATCTCACTGTCCCACTCTGTCCCCACAGCCCTGTGTCTGTGCCCAAACTAATCCCACTGCCCCAATCTCTCCCCACAGACCTGTGTCAATCCCAAAACTAATCCCACTGTCCCACTCTCTCCCCGCAGACCTGCGTCAGTCCCCAAACTAATCCCACTGTCCCACTCTGTCCCCACAGACCTGTGTCTGTCCCCAAACTAATCCAACTGTCCACTCTCTCCCCACAGTCCTGTGTCAGCCCCAAACAAACCCCACTGCCCACTCTGTCCCCACAGACCAGTGTCAGTCCCCAAACTAATCCCACTGTCCCACTCTCTCCCCACAGCCCTGTGTCAGTTCCCAAACTAATCCCACTGTCCCACTCTCTCCCCACAGACCTGTGTCAGTCCCCAAACTAAACCCACCGTCCCATTCTCTCCCCACAGCCCTGCGTCAGTCCCCAAACTAAACCCACTGTCCCATTCTCTCCCCACAGCCCTGTGTTAGTCCCCAAACTAAACCCACAGTCCCATTCTCTCCCCACAGCCCTGTGTCAGTCCCCAAACTAAACCCACTGTCCCATTCTCTCCCCACAGTCCTGTGTCAGTCTCCAAACTAATCCCACTGTCCCACACTCTCCCCACAGTCATGTGTCAGTCCCAAAACTTATCCCACTGTCCCACCTCCTCCCCACAGCCCTGTGTCAGTTCCCAAACTAATCCCACTGTCCCACTCTCTCCCCACAGCCCTGTTTCAGTCCCCAAACTAATCCCAATGTCCCACTCTCTCCCCACAGACCTGTGTCAGTCCCCTAACTAATCCCACTGCCCCACTCTCTCCCCACAGACCTGTGTCAGTCCCAAAACTAATCCCACTGTCCCACTCTCTCCCCACAGTCCTGTGTCAGTCCCCAAACTAATCCTACTGTCCCAATCTCTCCCCACAGCCCTGTGTCAGTCCCCAAACTAATCTCACTGTCCCACTCTGTCCCCACAGCCCTGTGTCTGTGCCCAAACTAATCCCACTGCCCCACACTCTCCCCACAGTCATGTGTCAGTCCCAAAACTTATCCCACTGTCCCACCTCCTCCCCACAGCCCTGTGTCAGTTCCCAAACTAATCCCACTGTCCCACTCTCTCCCCACAGCCCTGTTTCAGTCCCCAAACTAATCCCAATGTCCCACTCTCTCCCCACAGACCTGTGTCAGTCCCCTAACTAATCCCACTGCCCCACTCTCTCCCCACAGACCTGTGTCAGTCCCAAAACTAATCCCACTGTCCCACTCTCTCCCCACAGTCCTGTGTCAGTCCCCAAACTAATCCCACTGTCCCACTCTCTCCCCACAGTCCTGTGTAAGTTCCCAAACTAATCCCACTGTCACAATCTCTCCCCACAGTCCTGTGTCAGTCCCCAATCTAATCCCACTGTCCCACTCTCTCACCACAGTCCTGTGTCAGTCCCCAAACTAATCCCACTGCCCCACTCTCTCACCACAGTCCTGTGTCAGTCCCCAATCTAATCCCACTGCCCCACTCTCTCCCCACAGACCTGTGTCAGTCCCAAAACTAATCCCACTGTCCCACTCTCTCCCCACAGACCTGTGTCAGTACCCAAACTAATCCCACTGTCCCACTCTCTCCCCACAGCCCTGTGTCAGTTCCCAAACTAATCCCAATGTCCCACTCTCTCCGCACAGTCCTGTGTCAGTCCCCAAACTAATCCCACTGTCCCACTCTCTCCCCACAGTCCTGTGTCAGTCCCCAAACTAATCCCACTGTCCCACTCTCTCCCCACTGTCCTGTGTCAGTCCCCAAACTAATCCCACTGCTCCACTCTCTCCGCACAGTCCTGTGTCAGTCCCCAAACTAATCCCACTGTCCCACTCTCTCCCCACAGTCCTGTGTCAGTCCCCAAACTAATCCCACTGTCCCACTCTCTCCCCACAGCCCTGTGTCAGTTCCCAAACTAATCCCACTGTCCCACTCTCTCCCCACAGACCTGTGTCAGTCCCCAAACTAAACCCACTGTCCCATTCTCTCCCCACAGTTCTGTGTCAGTCCCCAAACTAAACCCACTGTCCCATTCTCTCCCCACAGCCCTGTGTCAGTCCCCAAATTAAACCCACTGTCGCATTCTCTCCCCACAGCCCTGTGTTAGTCCCCAAACTAAACTCACTGTCCCATTCTCTCCCCACAGCCCTGTGTCAGTCCCCAAACTAAATCCACTGTCCCATTCTCTCCCCTCAGCCCTGTGTCTGTCCCCAAACTAAACCCACTGTCCCATTCTCTCCCCACAGCCCTGTGTCAGTCCCCAAACTAAACCCACTGTCCCATTCTCTCCCCACAGCCCTGTGTCAGTCTCCAAACTAATCCCACTGTCCCACTCTCTCACCACAGTCCTGTGTCAATCCCGAAACTTATCCCACTGTCCCACCTCTTCCCCACAGCTCTGTGTAAGTTCCCAAACTAATCCCACTGTCACAATCTCACCCCACAGTCCTGTGTCAGTCCCCAAACTAATCCCACTGTCCCACTCTCTCCCCACAGTCCTGTGTCAGTCCCCAAACTAATCCTACTGTCCCAATCTCTCCCCACAGCCCTGTGTCAGTCCCCAAACTAATCTCACTGTCCCACTCTGTCCCCACAGCCCTGTGTCTGTGCCCAAACTAATCCCACTGCCCCAATCTCTCCCCACAGACCTGTGTCAATCCCAAAACTAATCCCACTGTCCCACTCTCTCCCCGCAGACCTGCGTCAGTCCCCAAACTAATCCCACTGTCCCACTCTGTCCCCACAGACCTGTGTCTGTCCCCAAACTAATCCAACTGTCCACTCTCTCCCCACAGTCCTGTGTCAGCCCCAAACAAACCCCACTGCCCACTCTGTCCCCACAGACCAGTGTCAGTCCCCAAACTAATCCCACTGTCCCACTCTCTCCCCACAGCCCTGTGTCAGTTCCCAAACTAATCCCACTGTCCCACTCTCTCCCCACAGACCTGTGTCAGTCCCCAAACTAAACCCACCGTCCCATTCTCTCCCCACAGCCCTGCGTCAGTCCCCAAACTAAACCCACTGTCCCATTCTCTCCCCACAGCCCTGTGTTAGTCCCCAAACTAAACCCACAGTCCCATTCTCTCCCCACAGCCCTGTGTCAGTCCCCAAACTAAACCCACTGTCCCATTCTCTCCCCACAGTCCTGTGTCAGTCTCCAAACTAATCCCACTGTCCCACACTCTCCCCACAGTCATGTGTCAGTCCCAAAACTTATCCCACTGTCCCACCTCCTCCCCACAGCCCTGTGTCAGTTCCCAAACTAATCCCACTGTCCCACTCTCTCCCCACAGCCCTGTTTCAGTCCCCAAACTAATCCCAATGTCCCACTCTCTCCCCACAGACCTGTGTCAGTCCCCTAACTAATCCCACTGCCCCACTCTCTCCCCACAGACCTGTGTCAGTCCCAAAACTAATCCCACTGTCCCACTCTCTCCCCACAGTCCTGTGTCAGTCCCCAAACTAATCCTACTGTCCCAATCTCTCCCCACAGCCCTGTGTCAGTCCCCAAACTAATCTCACTGTCCCACTCTGTCCCCACAGCCCTGTGTCTGTGCCCAAACTAATCCCACTGCCCCACACTCTCCCCACAGTCATGTGTCAGTCCCAAAACTTATCCCACTGTCCCACCTCCTCCCCACAGCCCTGTGTCAGTTCCCAAACTAATCCCACTGTCCCACTCTCTCCCCACAGCCCTGTTTCAGTCCCCAAACTAATCCCAATGTCCCACTCTCTCCCCACAGACCTGTGTCAGTCCCCTAACTAATCCCACTGCCCCACTCTCTCCCCACAGACCTGTGTCAGTCCCAAAACTAATCCCACTGTCCCACTCTCTCCCCACAGTCCTGTGTCAGTCCCCAAACTAATCCCACTGTCCCACTCTCTCCCCACAGTCCTGTGTAAGTTCCCAAACTAATCCCACTGTCACAATCTCTCCCCACAGTCCTGTGTCAGTCCCCAATCTAATCCCACTGTCCCACTCTCTCACCACAGTCCTGTGTCAGTCCCCAAACTAATCCCACTGCCCCACTCTCTCACCACAGTCCTGTGTCAGTCCCCAATCTAATCCCACTGCCCCACTCTCTCCCCACAGACCTGTGTCAGTCCCAAAACTAATCCCACTGTCCCACTCTCTCCCCACAGACCTGTGTCAGTACCCAAACTAATCCCACTGTCCCACTCTCTCCCCACAGCCCTGTGTCAGTTCCCAAACTAATCCCAATGTCCCACTCTCTCCGCACAGTCCTGTGTCAGTCCCCAAACTAATCCCACTGTCCCACTCTCTCCCCACAGTCCTGTGTCAGTCCCCAAACTAATCCCACTGTCCCACTCTCTCCCCACTGTCCTGTGTCAGTCCCCAAACTAATCCCACTGCTCCACTCTCTCCGCACAGTCCTGTGTCAGTCCCCAAACTAATCCCACTGTCCCACTCTCTCCCCACAGTCCTGTGTCAGTCCCCAAACTAATCCCACTGTCCCACTCTCTCCCCACAGCCCTGTGTCAGTTCCCAAACTAATCCCACTGTCCCACTCTCTCCCCACAGACCTGTGTCAGTCCCCAAACTAAACCCACTGTCCCATTCTCTCCCCACAGTTCTGTGTCAGTCCCCAAACTAAACCCACTGTCCCATTCTCTCCCCACAGCCCTGTGTCAGTCCCCAAATTAAACCCACTGTCGCATTCTCTCCCCACAGCCCTGTGTTAGTCCCCAAACTAAACTCACTGTCCCATTCTCTCCCCACAGCCCTGTGTCAGTCCCCAAACTAAATCCACTGTCCCATTCTCTCCCCTCAGCCCTGTGTCTGTCCCCAAACTAAACCCACTGTCCCATTCTCTCCCCACAGCCCTGTGTCAGTCCCCAAACTAAACCCACTGTCCCATTCTCTCCCCACAGCCCTGTGTCAGTCTCCAAACTAATCCCACTGTCCCACTCTCTCACCACAGTCCTGTGTCAATCCCGAAACTTATCCCACTGTCCCACCTCTTCCCCACAGCTCTGTGTAAGTTCCCAAACTAATCCCACTGTCACAATCTCACCCCACAGTCCTGTGTCAGTCCCCAAACTAATCCCACTGTCCCACTCTCTCCCCACAGTCCTGTGTCAGTCCCCAAACTAATCCCACTGTCCCACTCTCTCCCCACAGCCCTGTTTCAGTCCCCAAACTAATCCCAATGTCCCACTCTCTCCCCACAGACCTGTGTCAGTCCCCTAACTAATCCCACTGCCCCACTCTCTCCCCACAGACCTGTGTCAGTCCCAAAACTAATCCCACTGTCCCACTCTCTCCCCACAGTCCTGTGTCAGTCCCCAAACTAATCCTACTGTCCCAATCTCTCCCCACAGCCCTGTGTCAGTCCCCAAACTAATCTCACTGTCCCACTCTGTCCCCACAGCCCTGTGTCTGTGCCCAAACTAATCCCACTGCCCCAATCTCTCCCCACAGACCTGTGTCAATCCCAAAACTAATCCCACTGTCCCACTCTCTCCCCGCAGCCCTGCGTCAGTCCCCAAACTAATCCCACTGTCCCACTCTGTCCCCACAGACCTGTGTCTGTCCCCAAACTAATCCAACTGTCCACTCTCTCCCCACAGTCCTGTGTCAGCCCCAAACAAACCCCACTGCCCACTCTGTCCCCACAGACCAGTGTCAGTCCCCAAACTAATCCCACTGTCCCACTCTCTCCCCACAGCCCTGTGTCAGTTCCCAAACTAATCCCACTGTCCCACTCTCTCCCCACAGACCTGTGTCAGTCCCCAAACTAAACCCACCGTCCCATTCTCTCCCCACAGCCCTGCGTCAGTCCCCAAACTAAACCCACTGTCCCATTCTCTCCCCACAGCCCTGTGTTAGTCCCCAAACTAAACCCACAGTCCCATTCTCTCCCCACAGCCCTGTGTCAGTCCCCAAACTAAACCCACTGTCCCATTCTCTCCCCACAGTCCTGTGTCAGTCTCCAAACTAATCCCACTGTCCCACACTCTCCCCACAGTCATGTGTCAGTCCCAAAACTTATCCCACTGTCCCACCTCCTCCCCACAGCCCTGTGTCAGTTCCCAAACTAATCCCACTGTCACACTCTCTCCCCACAGTCCTGTGTCAGTCCCCAAACTAATCCCACTGTCCCACTCTCTCCCCACAGTCCTGTGTAAGTTCCCAAACTAATCCCACTGTCACAATCTCTCCCCACAGTCCTGTGTCAGTCCCCAATCTAATCCCACTGTCCCACTCTCTCACCACAGTCCTGTGTCAGTCCCCAAACTAATCCCACTGCCCCACTCTCTCACCACAGTCCTGTGTCAGTCCCCAATCTAATCCCACTGCCCCACTCTCTCCCCACAGACCTGTGTCAGTCCCAAAACTAATCCCACTGTCCCACTCTCTCCCCACAGACCTGTGTCAGTCCCCAAACTAATCCCACTGTCCCACTCTCTCCCCACAGTCCTGTGTCAGTTCCCAAACTAATCCCAATGTCCCACTCTCTCCGCACAGTCCTGTGTCAGTCCCCAAACTAATCCCACTGTCCCACTCTCTCCCCACAGTCCTGTGTCAGTCCCCAAACTAAACCCACTGTCCCACTCTCTCCCCACAGACCTGTGTCAGTCCCCAAACTAAACCCACTGTCCCATTCTCTCCCCACAGCCCTGTGTCAGTCCCCAAACTAAACCCACTGTCCCATTCTCTCCCCACAGCCCGGTGTCAGTCCCCAAATTAAACCCACTGTCCCATTCTCTCCCCACAGCACTGTGTTAGTCCCCAAACTAAACCCACTGTCCCATTCTCTCCTCACAGCCCTGTGTCAGTCCCCAAACTAAATACACTGTCCCATTCTCTCCCCACAGCCCTGTGTCAGTCCCCAAACTAAACCCACTGTCCCATTCTCTCCCCACAGCCCTGTGTCAGTCCCCAAACTAAACCCACTGTCCCATTCTCTCCCCACAGCCCTGTGTCAGTCTCCAAACTAATCCCACTGTCCCACTCTCTCACCACAGTCCTGTGTCAGTCCCGAAACTTATCCCACTGTCCCACCTCCTCCCCACAGCTCTGTGTAAGTTCCCAAACTAATCCCACTGTCACAATCTCTCCCCACAGTCCTGTGTCAGTCCCCAAACTAATCCCACTGTCCCACTCTCTCACCACAGTCCTGTGTCAGTCCCCAAACTAATCCCACTGTCCCACTCTCTCCCCACAGCCCTGTTTCAGTCCCCAAACTAATCCCAATGCCCCACTCTCTCCCCACAGACCTGTGTCAGTCCCAAAACTAATCCCACTGTCCCACTCTCTCCCCACAGTCCTGTGTCAGTCCCCAAACTAATCCTACTGTCCCAATCTCTCCCCACAGCCCTGTGTCTGTGCCCAAACTAATCCCACTGCCACAATCTCTCCCCACAGACCTGTGTCAATCCCCAAACTAATCCCACTGCCCCAATCTCTCCCCACAGCCCTGTGTCAGTCCCCAAACTAATCCCACTGTCCCACTCTGTCCCCACAGACCTGTGTCTGTCCCCAAACTAATCCCACTGTCCCACTCTCTCCCCACAGACCTGTGTCAGTCCCCAAACTAAACCCACCGTCCCATTCTCTCCCCACAGCCCTGCGTCAGTCCCCAAACTAAACCCACTGTCCCATTCTCTCCCCACAGCCCTGTGTTAGTCCCCAAACTAAACCCACAGTCCCATTCTCTCCCCACAGCCCTGTGTCAGTCCCCAAACTAAACCCACTGTCCCATTCTCTCCCCACAGTCCTGTGTCAGTCTCCAAACTAATCCCTCTGTCCCACACTCTCCCCACAGTCATGTGTCAGTCCCAAAACTTATCCCACTGTCCCACCTCCTCCCCACAGCCCTGTGTCAGTTCCCAAACTAATCCCACTGTCACACTCTCTCCCCACAGTCCTGTGTCAGTCCCCAAACTAATCCCACTGTCCCACTCTCTCCCCACAGTCCTGTGTAAGTTCCCAAACTAATCCCACTGTCACAATCTCTCCCCACAGTCCTGTGTCAGTCCCCAATCTAATCCCACTGTCCCACTGTCTCACCACAGTCCTGTGTCAGTCCCCAAACTAATCCCACTGCCCCACTCTCTCACCACAGTCCTGTGTCAGTCCCCAATCTAATCCCACTGCCCCACTCTCTCCCCACAGACCTGTGTCAGTCCCAAAACTAATCCCACTGTCCCACTCTCTCCCCACAGACCTGTGTCAGTCCCCAAACTAATACCACTGTCCCACTCTCTCCCCACAGTCCTGTGTCAGTTCCCAAACTAATCCCAATGTCCCACTCTCTCCGCACAGTCCTGTGTCAGTCCCCAAACTAATCCCACTGTCCCACTCTCTCCCCACAGTCCTGTGTCAGTCCCCAAACTAATCCCACTGTCCCACTCTCTCCCCACAGACCTGTGTCAGTCCCCAAACTAAACCCACTGTCCCATTCTCTCCCCACAGCCCTGTGTCAGTCCCCAAACTAAACCCACTGTCCCATTCTCTCCCCACAGCCCGGTGTCAGTCCCCAAATTAAACCCACTGTCCCATTCTCTCCCCACAGCACTGTGTTAGTCCCCAAACTAAACCCACTGTCCCATTCTCTCCTCACAGCCCTGTGTCAGTCCCCAAACTAAATACACTGTCCCATTCTCTCCCCACAGCCCTGTGTCAGTCCCCAAACTAAACCCACTGTCCCATTCTCTCCCCACAGCCCTGTGTCAGTCCCCAAACTAAACCCACTGTCCCATTCTCTCCCCACAGCCCTGTGTCAGTCTCCAAACTAATCCCACTGTCCCACTCTCTCACCACAGTCCTGTGTCAGTCCCGAAACTTATCCCACTGTCCCACCTCCTCCCCACAGCTCTGTGTAAGTTCCCAAACTATTCCCACTGTCACAATCTCTCCCCACAGTCCTGTGTCAGTCCCCAAACTAATCCCACTGTCCCACTCTCTCACCACAGTCCTGTGTCAGTCCCCAAACTAATCCCACTGTCCCACTCTCTCCCCACAGCCCTGTTTCAGTCCCCAAACTAATCCCAATGCCCCACTCTCTCCCCACAGACCTGTGTCAGTCCCAAAACTAATCCCACTGTCCCACTCTCTCCCCACAGTCCTGTGTCAGTCCCCAAACTAATCCTACTGTCCCAATCTCTCCCCACAGCCCTGTGTCTGTGCCCAAACTAATCCCACTGCCACAATCTCTCCCCACAGACCTGTGTCAATCCCCAAACTAATCCCACTGCCCCAATCTCTCCCCACAGCCCTGTGTCAGTCCCCAAACTAATCCCACTGTCCCACTCTGTCCCCACAGACCTGTGTATGTCCCCAAACTAATCCAACTGTCCCACTCTCTCCCCACAGTCCTGTGTCAGCCCCAAACAAATCCCACTGCCCACTCTGTCCCCACAGACCAGTGTCAGTCCCCAAACTAATCCCACTGTCCCACTCTCTCCCCACAGCCCTGTGTCAGTCCCCAAACTAATCCCACTGTCCCACTCTCTCCCCACTGTCCTGTGTCAGTCCCCAAACTAATCCCACTGCTCCACTCTCTCCGCACAGTCCTGTGTCAGTATCCAAACAACTCCCACTGTCCCACTCTCTCCCCACAGACCTGTGTCAGTCCCCAAACTGATCCCAATGCCCCACTCTCTCCCCACAGACCTGTGTCAGTCCCAAAACTAATCCCACTGTCCCACTCTCTCCCCACAGTCCTGTGTCAGTCCCCAAACTAATCCCACTGTCCCACTCTCTCCCCACAGTCCTGTGTCTGTCCCCAAACTAATCCCACTGCCCCACACTCTCCCCACAGACCTGTGTCAGTCCCAAAACTAATCCCACTGTCCCATTCTCTCCCCACAGCCCTGTGTTAGTCCCCAAACTAAACCCACTGTCCCACTCTCTCCCCACAGCCCTGTGTCAGTCCCCAAACTAAATCCACTGTCCCATTCTCTCCCCTCAGCCCTGTGTCTGTCCCCAAACTAAACCCACTGTCCCATTCTCTCCCCACAGCCCTGTGTCAGTCCCCAAACTAAACCCACTGTCCCACTCTCTCCCCACAGCCCTGTTTCAGTCCCCAAACTAATCCCAATGTCCCACTCTCTCCCCACAGACCTGTGCAGTCCCCAAACTAATCCCACTGCCCCACTCTCTCCCCACAGACCTGTGTCAGTCCCAAAACTAATCCCACTGTCCCACTCTCTCCCCACAGTCCTGTGTCAGTCCCCAAACTAATCCTACTGTCCCAATCTCTCCCCACAGCCCTGTGTCAGTCCCCAAACTAATCTCACTGTCCCACTCTGTCCCCACAGCCCTGTGTCTGTGCCCAAACTAATCCCACTGCCCCAATCTCTCCCCACAGACCTGTGTCAATCCCAAAACTAATCCCACTGTCCCACTCTCTCCCCACAGCCCTGTGTCAGTCCCCAAACTAATCCCACTGTCCCACTCTGTCCCCACAGACCTGTTTCTGTCCCCAAACTAATCCAACTGTCCCACTCTCTCCCCACAGTCCTGTGTCAGCCCCAAACAAACCCCACTGCCCACTCTGTCCCCACAGACCAGTGTCAGTCCCCAAACTAATCCCACTGTCCCACTCTCTCCCCACAGCCCTGTGTCAGTCCCCAAACTAATCCCACTGTCCCACTCTCTCCCCACTGTCCTGTGTCAGTCCCCAAACTAATCCCACTGCTCCACTCTCTCCGCACAGTCCTGTGTCAGTCCCCAAACTAATCCCACTGTCCCACTCTCTCCCCACAGTCCTGTGTCAGTCCCCAAACTAATCCCACTGTCCCACTCTCTCCCCACAGCCCTGTGTCAGTTCCCAAACTAATCCCACTGTCCCACTCTCTCCCCACAGACCTGTGTCAGTCCCCAAACTAAACCCACTGTCCCATTCTCTCCCCACAGCCCTGTGTCAGTCCCCAAACTAAACCCACTGTCCCATTCTCTCCCCACAGCCCTGTGTCAGTCCCCAAATTAAACCCACTGTCCCATTCTCTCCCCACAGCCCTGTGTTAGTCCCCAAACTAAACCCACTGTCCCATTCTCTCCCCACAGCCCTGTGTCAGTCCCCAAATTAAACCCACTGTCCCATTCTCTCCCCACAGCCCTGTGTTAGTCCCCAAACTAAACCCACTGTCCCACTCTCTCACCACAGACCTGTGTCTGTCCCCAAACTAATCCAACTGTCCCACTCTCTCCCCACAGTCCTGTGTCAGCCCCAAACAAACCCCACTGCCCACTCTGTCCCCACAGACCAGTGTCAGTCCCCAAACTAATCCCACTGTCCCACTCTCTCCCCACAGCCCAGTGTCAGTCCCCAAACTAATCCCACTGTCCCACTCTCTCCCCACAGACCTGTGTCAGTCCCCAAACTAATCCCACAGTCGCACTCCCTCCCCACAGCCCTGTGTCAGTCCCCAAATTAAACCCACTGTCCCATTCTCTCCCCACAGCCCTGTGTGAGTCCCCAAACTAAACCGACTGTCCCATTCTCTCCCCACAGCCCTGTGTCAGTCCCCAAACTAAATCCACTGTCCCATTCTCTCCCCACAGCCCTGTGTCAGTCCCCAAACTAAACCCACTGTCCCATTCTCTCCCCACAGCCCTGTGTCAGTCCCCAAACTAAACCCACTGTCCCATTCTCTCCCCACAGCCCTGTGTCAGTCTCCAAACTAATCCCACTGTCCCACTCTCTCACCACAGTCCTGTGTCAGTCCCGAAACTTATCCCACTGTCCCACCTCCTACCCACAGCTCTGTGTAAGTTCCCAAACTAATCCCACTGTCACAATCTCTCCCCACAGTCCTGTGTCAGTCCCCAAACTAATCCCACTGTCCCACTCTCTCACCACAGTCCTGTGTCAGTCCCCAAACTAATCCCACTGTCCCACTCTCTCCCCACAGCCCTGTTTCAGTCCCCAAACTAATCCCAATGTCCCACTCTCTCCCCACAGACCTGTGTCAGTCCCCAAACTAATCCCACTGCCCCACTCTCTCCCCACAGACCTGTGTCAGTCCCAAAACTAATCCCACTGTCCCACTCTCTCCCCACAGTCCTGTGTCAGTCCCAAAACTAATCTCACTGTCCCAATCTCTCCCCACAGCCCTGTGTCAGTCCCCAAACTAATCTCACTGTCCCACTCTGTCCCCACAGCCCTGTGTCTGTGCCCAAACTAATCCCACTGCCCCAATCTCTCCCCACAGACCTGTGTCAATCCCAAAACTAATCCCACTGTCCCACTCTCTCCCCACAGCCCTGTGTCAGTCCCCAAACTAATCCCACTGTCCCACTCTGTCCCCACAGACCTGTTTCTGTCCCCAAACTAATCCAACTGTCCCACTCTCTCCCCACAGTCCTGTGTCAGCCCCAAACAAACCCCACTGCCCACTCTGTCCCCACAGACCAGTGTCAGTCCTCAAACTAATCCCACTGTCCCACTCTCTCCCCACAGCCCTGTGTCAGTCCCCAAACTAATCCCACTGTCCCACTCTCTCCCCACTGTCCTGTGTCAGTCCCCAAACTAATCCCACTGCTCCACTCTCTCCGCACAGTCCTGTGTCAGACCCCAAACTAATCCCACTGTCCCACTCTCTCCCCACAGTCCTGTGTCAGTCCCCAAACTAATCCCACTGTCCCACTCTCTCCCCACAGCCCTGTGTCAGTTCCCAAACTAATCCCACTGTCCCACTCTCTCCCCACAGACCTGTGTCAGTCCCCAAACTAAACCCACTGTCCCATTCTCTCCCCACAGCCCTGTGTCAGTCCCCAAACTAAACCCACTGTCCCATTCTCTCCCCACAGCCCTGTGTCAGTCCCCAAATTAAACCCACTGTCCCATTCTCTCCCCACAGCCCTGTGTTAGTCCCCAAACTAAACCCACTGTCCCATTCTCTCCCCACAGCCCTGTGTCAGTCCCCAAACTAAATCCACTGTCCCATTCTCTCCCCACAGCCCTGTGTCTGTCCCCAAACTAAACCCACTGTCCCATTCTCTCCCCACAGCCCTGTGTCAGTCCACAAACTAAACCCACTGTCCCATTCTCTCCCCACAGCCCTGTGTCAGTCTCCAAACTAATCCCACTGTCCCACTCTCTCACCACAGTCCTGTGTCAATCCCGAAACTTATCCCAGGGTCCCACCTCCTCCCCACAGCTCTGTGTAAGTTCCCAAACTAATCCCACTGTCACAATCTCTCCCCACAGTCCTGTGTCAATCCCGAAACTTATCCCACTGTCCCACCTCCTCCCCACAGCTCTGTGTAAGTTCCCAAACTAATCCCACTGTCACAATCTCTCCCCACAGTCCTGTGTCAGTCCCCAAACAAATCCCACTGTCCCACTCTCTCACCACAGTCCTGTGTCAGTCCCCAAACTAATCCCACTGTCCCACTCTCTCCCCACAGCCCTGTTTCAGTCCCCAAACTAATCACAATGTCCCACTCTCTCCCCACAGACCTGTGTCAGTCCCCAAACTAATCCCACTGCCCCACTCTCTCCCCACAGACCTGTGTCAGTCCCAAAACTTATCCCACTGTCCCACTCTTTCCCCACAGTCCTGTGTCAGTCCCCAAACTAATCCTACTGTCCCAATCTCTCCCCACAGCCCTGTGTCAGTCCCCAAACTAATCTCACTGTCCCACTCTGTCCCCACAGCCCTGTGTCTGTGCCCAAACTAATCCCACTGCCCCAATCTCTCCCCACAGACCTGTGTCAATCCCAAAACTAATCCCACTGTCCCACTCTCTCCCCACAGTCCTGTGTCAGTCCCCAAACTAATCCCACTGTCCCACTCTGTCCCCACAGACCTGTGTCTGTCCCCAAACTAATCCAACTGTCCCACTCTCTCCCCACAGTCCTGTGTCAGCCCCAAACAAACCCCACTGCCCACTCTGTCCCCACAGACCAGTGTCAGTCCCCAAACTAATCCCACTGTCCCACTCTCTCCCCACAGCCCTGTGTCAGTTCCCAAACTAATCCCACTGTCCCACTCTCTCCCCACAGACCTGTGTCAGTCCCCAAACTAAACCCACCGTCCCATTCTCTCCCCACAGCCCTGCGTCAGTCCCCAAACTAAACCCACTGTCCCATTCTCTCCCCACAGCCCTGTGTTAGTCCCCAAACTAAACCCACAGTCCCATTCTCTCCCCACAGCCCTGTGTCAGTCCCCAAACTAAACCCACTGTCCCATTCTCTCCCCACAGTCCTGTGTCAGTCTCCAAACTAATCCCACTGTCCCACACTCTCCCCACAGTCATGTGTCAGTCCCAAAACTTATCCCACTGTCCCACCTCCTCCCCACAGCCCTGTGTCAGTTCCCAAACTAATCCCACTGTCACACTCTCTCCCCACAGTCCTGTGTCAGTCCCCAAACTAATCCCACTGTCCCACTCTCTCCCCACAGTCCTGTGTCAGTTCCCAAACTAATCCCACTGTCCCACTCTCTCCCCACAGCCCTGTGTCAGTTCCCAAACTAATCCCACTGTCCCATTCTCTCCCCACAGCCCTGTGTCAGTCCCCAAACTAATCCCACTGTCCCACTCTCTCACCACAGTCCTGTGTCAGTCCCCAAACTAAACCCACTGTCCCAGCTCGTCCCCACAGCCCTGTGTAAGTTCCCAAACTAATCCCACTGTCACAATCTCTCCCCACAGTCCTGTGTCAGTCCCCAATCTAATCCCACTGTCCCACTCTCTCACCACAGTCCTGTGTCAGTCCCCAAACTAATCCCACTGCCCCACTCTCTCACCACAGTCCTGTGTCAGTCCCCAATCTAATCCCACTGTCCCACTCTCTCACCACAGTCCTGTGTCAGTCCCCAAACTAATCCCACTGCCCCACTCTCTCACCACAGTCCTGTGTCAGTCCCCAATCTAATCCCACTGTCCCACTCTCTCACCAAAGTCCTGTGTCAGTCCCCAAACAAATCCCACTGTCCCACTCTCTCCCCACAGTCCTGTGTCAGTATCCAAACAACTCCCACTGTCCCACTCTCTCCCCACATACCTGTGTCAGTCCCCAAACTAATCCCAATGCCCCACTCTCTCCCCACAGACCTGTGTCAGTCCCAAAACTAATCCCACTGTCCCACT
The DNA here is from genome assembly GCF_048418815.1 of Hemitrygon akajei. Taxonomy (NCBI): domain Eukaryota; kingdom Metazoa; phylum Chordata; class Chondrichthyes; order Myliobatiformes; family Dasyatidae; genus Hemitrygon; species Hemitrygon akajei. The sequence continues at coordinate 44,511,236 of NC_133151.1, forward strand.
CTCTCCCCACAGTCCTGTGTCAGTCCCCAAACTAATCCCACTGTCCCACTCTCTCCCCACAGTCCTGTGTCTGTCCCCAAACTAATCCCACTGCCCCACTCTCTCCCCACAGACCTGTGTCAGTCCCAAAACTAATCCCACTGTCCCACTCTCTCCCCACAGTCCTGTGTCAGTCCCCAAACTAATCCCACTGTCCCACTCTCTCCCCACAGTCCTGTGTCAGTCCCCAGACTAAACCCACTGTCCCACTCTCTCCCCACAGCCCAGTGTCAGTCCCCAAACTAATCCCACTGTCCCACTCTCTCCCCACAGTCCTGTGTCAGTCCCCAAACTAATCCCACTGTCCCACTCTCTCCCCACAGCCCAGTGTCAGTCCCCAAACTAATCCCACTATCCCACTCTCTCCCCACAGACCTGTGTCAGTCCCCGAAGTAATCCCACTGTCCCACTCTCTCCCCACAGCCCTGTGTCAGTCCCCAAACTAATCCCACTGTCCCACTCTCTCCCCACAGACCTGTGTCAGTCCCAAAACTAATCCCACTGTCCCACTCTCTCCCCACAGTCCTGTGTCAGTCCCCAAACTAATCCTACTGTCCCACTCTCTCCCCACAGCCCTGTGTCAGTCCCCAAACTAATCCCACTGTCCCACTCTGTCCCCACAGCCCTGTGTCTGTGCCCAAACTAATCCCACTGCCCCAATCTCTCCCCACAGACCTGTGTCAATCCCAAAACTAATCCCACTGTCCCACTCTCTCCCCACAGCCCTGTGTCAGTCCCCAAACTAATACCACTGTCCCACTTTGTCCCCACAGACCTGTGTCTGTCCCCAAACTAATCCAACTGTCCCACTCTCTCCCCACTGTCCTGTGTCAGCCCCAAACTAACCCCACTGCCCACTCTGTCCCCACAGACCAGTGTCAGTCCCCACACTAATCCCACTGTCCCACTCTCTCCCCACAGCCCTGTGTCAGTCCCAAAACTAATCCCACTGTCCCACTCTCTCCCCACAGCCCTGTGTCAGTGCCCGAACTAATCCCACTGTCCCAATTCCTCCCCACAGTCCTGTGTCAGTCCCCAAACTAATCCGACTGTCCCACTCTCTCACCACAGTCCTGTGTCAGTCCCCGAACTAATCCCACTGTCCCAATTCCTCCCCACAGTCCTGTGTCAGTCCCCAAACTAATCCCACTGTCCCACCCTCTCCCCACAGCCCTGTGTCAGTCCCCAAACTTATCCCACTGCCCCACTCTCTCCCCACAGACCTGTGTCAGTCCCCAAACTAATCCCACTGTCCCACTCTCTCACCACAGTCCTGTGTCAGTCCCAAAACTAATCCCAGTGTCCCACTCTCTCACCACAGACCTGTGTCTGTCCCCAAACTAATCCAGCTGTCCCACTCTCTCCCCACAGTCCTGTGTCAGCCCCAAACAAACCCCACTGCCCACTCTGTCCCCACAGACCAGTGTCAGTCCCCAAACTAATCCCACTGTCCCACTCTCTCCCCACAGCCCTGTGTCAGTCCCCAAACTAATCCCACTGCTCCACTCTCTCCGCACAGTCCTGTGTCAGTCCCCAAACTCTATCCACTGTCCCATTCTCTCCCCACAGCCCTGTGTCTGTCCCCAAACTAAACCCACTGTCCGATTCTCTCCCCACAGCCCTGTGTCAGTCCCCAAACTAAACCCACTGTCCCATTCTCTCCCCACAGCCCTGTGTCAGTCTCCAAACTAATCCCACTGTCCCACTCTCTCACCACAGTCCTGTGTCAATCCCGAAACTTATCCCACTGTCCCACCTCCTCCCCACAGCTCTGTGTAAGTTCCCAAACTAATCCCACTGTCACAATCTCTCCCCACAGTCCTGTGTCAGTCCCCAAACAAATCCCACTGTCCCACTCTCTCACCACAGTCCTGTGTCAGTCCCCAAACTAATCCCACTGTCCCACTCTCTCCCCACAGCCCTGTTTCAGTCCCCAAACTAATCCCAATGTCCCACTCTCTCCCCACAGACCTGTGTCAGTCCCCAAACTAATCCCACTGCCCCACTCTCTCCCCACAGACCTGTGTCAGTCCCAAAACTAATCCCACTGTCCCACTCTTTCCCCACAGTCCTGTGTCAGTCCCCAAACTAATCCTACTGTCCCAATCTCTCCCCACAGCCCTGTGTCAGTCCCCAAACTAATCTCACTGTCCCACTCTGTCCCCACAGCCCTGTGTCTGTGCCCAAACTAATCCCACGGCCCCAATCTCTCCCCACAGACCTGTGTCAATCCCAAAACTAATCCCACTGTCCCACTCTCTCCCCACAGTCCTGTGTCAGTCCCCAAACTAATCCCACTGTCCCACTCTCTCCCCACAGTCCTGTGTCTGTCCCCAAACTAATCCCACTGCCCCACTCTCTCCCCACAGACCTGTGTCAGTCCCAAAACTAATCCCACTGTCCCACTCTCTCCCCACAGTCCTGTGTCAGTCCCCAAACTAATCCCACTGTCCCACTCTCTCCCCACAGTCCTGTGTCAGTCCCCAGACTAAACCCACTGTCCCACTCTCTCCCCACAGCCCAGTGTCAGTCCCCAAACTAATCCCACTGTCCCACTCTCTCCCCACAGTCCTGTGTCAGTCCCCAAACTAATCCCACTGTCCCACTCTCTCCCCACAGCCCAGTGTCAGTCCCCAAACTAATCCCACTATCCCACTCTCTCCCCACAGACCTGTGTCAGTCCCCAAACTAATCCCACTGTCCCACTCTCTCCCCACAGCCCTGTGTCAGTCCCCAAACTAATCCCACTGTCCCACTCTCTCCCCACAGACCTGTGTCAGTCCCCAAACTAATCCCACTGCCCCACTCTCTCCCCACAGACCTGTGTCAGTCCCAAAACTAATCCCACTGTCCCACTCTCTCCCCACAGTCCTGTGTCAGTCCCCAAACTAATCCTACTGTCCCACTCTCTCCCCACAGCCCTGTGTCAGTCCCCAAACTAATCCCACTGTCCCACTCTGTCCCCACAGCCCTGTGTCTGTGCCCAAACTAATCCCACTGCCCCAATCTCTCCCCACAGACCTGTGTCAATCCCAAAACTAATCCCACTGTCCCAATCTCTCCCCACAGACTTGTGTCAATCCCAAAACTAATCCTACTGTCCCACTCTCTCCCCACAGCCCTGTGTCAGTCCCCAAACTAATCCCACTGTCCCACTCTGTCCCCACAGCCCTGTGTCTGTGCCCAAACTAATCCCACTGCCCCAATCTCTCCCCACAGACCTGTGTCAATCCCAAAACTAATCCCACTGTCCCACTCTCTCCCCACAGCCCTGTGTCAGTCCCCAAACTAATACCACTGTCCCACTTTGTCCCCACAGACCTGTGTCTGTCCCCAAACTAATCCAACTGTCCCACTCTCTCCCCACAGTCCTGTGTCAGCCCCAAACTAACCCCACTGCCCACTCTGTCCCCACAGACCAGTGTCAGTCCCCACACTAATCCCACTGTCCCACTCTCTCCCCACAGCCCTGTGTCAGTCCCAAAACTAATCCCACTGTCCCACTCTCTCCCCACAGCCCTGTGTCAGTGCCCGAACTAATCCCACTGTCCCAATTCCTCCCCACAGTCCTGTGTCAGTCCCCAAACTAATCCGACTGTCCCACTCTCTCACCACAGTCCTGTGTCAGTCCCCGAACTAATCCCACTGTCCCAATTCCTCCCCACAGTCCTGTGTCAGTCCCCAAACTAATCCCACTGTCCCACCCTCTCCCCACAGCCCTGTGTCAGTCCCCAAACTTATCCCACTGCCCCACTCTCTCCCCACAGACCTGTGTCAGTCCCCAAACTAATCCCACTGTCCCACTCTCTCACCACAGTCCTGTGTCAGTCCCAAAACTAATCCCAGTGTCCCTCTCTCTCACCACAGACCTGTGTCTGTCCCCAAACTAATCCAGCTGTCCCACTCTCTCCCCACAGTCCTGTGTCAGCCCCAAACAAACCCCACTGCCCACTCTGTCCCCACAGACCAGTGTCAGTCCCCAAACTAATCCCACTGTCCCACTCTCTCCCCACAGCCCTGTGTCAGTCCCCAAACTAATCCCTCTGCTCCACTCTCTCCGCACAGTCCTGTGTCAGTCCCCAAACTAAATCCACTGTCCCATTCTCTCCCCACAGCCCTGTGTCTGTCCCCAAACTAAACCCACTGTCCCATTCTCTCCCCACAGCCCTGTGTCAGTCCCCAAACTAAACCCACTGTCCCATTCTCTCCCCACAGCCCTGTGTCAGTCTCCAAACTAATCCCACTGTCCCACTCTCTCACCACAGTCCTGTGTCAATCCCGAAACTTATCCCACTGTCCCACCTCCTCCCCACAGCTCTGTGTAAGTTCCCAAACTAATCCCACTGTCACAATCTCTCCCCACAGTCCTGTGTCAGTCCCCAAACAAATCCCACTGTCCCACTCTCTCACCACAGTCCTGTGTCAGTCCCCAAACTAATCCCACTGTCCCACTCTCTCCCCACAGCCCTGTTTCAGTCCCCAAACTAATCCCAATGTCCCACTCTCTCCCCACAGACCTGTGTCAGTCCCCAAACTAATCCCACTGCCCCACTCTCTCCCCACAGACCTGTGTCAGTCCCAAAACTAATCCCACTGTCCCACTCTTTCCCCACAGTCCTGTGTCAGTCCCCAAACTAATCCTACTGCCCCAATCTCTCCCCACAGACCTGTGTCAGCCCCAAACAAACCCCACTGCCCACTCTGTCCCCACAGACCAGTGTCAGTCCCCAAACTAATCCCACTGTCCCACTCTCTCCCCACAGCCCTGTGTCAGTTCCCAAACTAATCCCACTGTCCCACTCTCTCCCCACAGACCTGTGTCAGTCCCCAAACTAAACCCACCGTCCCATTCTCTCCCCACAGCCCTGCGTCAGTCCCCAAACTAAACCCACTGTCCCATTCTCTCCCCACAGCCCTGTGTTAGTCCCCAAACTAAACCCACAGTCCCATTCTCTCCCCACAGCCCTGTGTCAGTCCCCAAACTAAACCCACTGTCCCATTCTCTCCCCACAGTCCTGTGTCAGTCTCCAAACTAATCCCACTGTCCCACACTCTCCCCACAGTCATGTGTCAGTCCCAAAACTTATCCCACTGTCCCACCTCCTCCCCACAGCCCTGTGTCAGTTCCCAAACTAATCCCACTGTCACACTCTCTCCCCACAGTCCTGTGTCAGTCCCCAAACTAATCCCACTGTCCCACTCTCTCCCCACAGTCCTGTGTCAGTTCCCAAACTAATCCCACTGTCCCACTCTCTCCCCACAGCCCTGTATCAGTTCCCAAACTAATCGCACTGTCCCATTCTCTCCCCACATCCCTGTGTCAGTCCCCAAACTAATCCCACTGTCCCACTCTCTCACCACAGTCCTGTGTCAGTCCCCAAACTAAACCCACTGTCCCATTCTCTCCCCACTGCCCTGTGTCAGTCCCCAAACTAAACCCACTGTTCCATTCTCTCCCCACAGCCCTGTGTCAGTCTCCAAACTAATCCCACTGTCCCACACTCTCCCCACAGTCCTGTGTCAGTCCCGAAACTTATCCCACTGTCCCAGCTCCTCCACACAGCCCTGTGTAAGTTCCCAAACTAATCCCACTGTCACAATCTCTCCCCACAGTCCTGTGTCAGTCCCCAATCTAATCCCACTGTCCCACTCTCTCACCACAGTCCTGTGTCAGTCCCCAAACTAATCCCACTGCCCCACTCTCTCACCACAGTCCTGTGTCAGTCCCCAATCTAATCCCACTGTCCCACTCTCTCACCACAGTCCTGTGTCAGTCCCCAAACTAATCCCACTGCCCCACTCTCTCACCACAGTCCTGTGTCAGTCCCCAATCTAATCCCACTGTCCCACTCTCTCACCAGAGTCCTGTGTCAGTCCCCAAACTAATCCCACTGTCCCACTCTCTCCCCACAGTCCTGTGTCAGTATCCAAACAACTCCCACTGTCCCACTCTCTCCCCACAGACCTGTGTCAGTCCCCAAACTAATCCCAATGCCCCACTCTCTCCCCACAGACCTGTGTCAGTCCCAAAACTAATCCCACTGTCCCACTCTCTCCCCACAGTCCTGTGTCAGTCCCCAAACTAATCCCACTGTCCCACTCTCTCCCCACAGTCCTGTGTCTGTCCCCAAACTAATCCCACTGCCCCACTCTCTCCCCACAGACCTGTGTCAGTCCCAAAACTAATCCCACTGTCCCACTCTCTCCCCACAGTCCTGTGTCAGTCCCCAAACTAATCCCACTGTCCCACTCTCTCCCCACAGTCCTGTGTCAGTCCCCAGACTAAACCCACTGTCCCACTCTCTCCCCACAGCCCAGTGTCAGTCCCCAAACTAATCCCACTGTCCCACTCTCTCCCCACAGTCCTGTGTCAGTCCCCAAACTAATCCCACTGTCCCACTCTCTCCCCACAGCCCAGTGTCAGTCCCCAAACTAATCCCACTATCCCACTCTCTCCCCACAGACCTGTGTCAGTCCCCAAACTAATCCCACTGTCCCACTCTCTCCCCACAGCCCTGTGTCAGTCCCCAAACTAATCCCACTGTCCCACTCTCTCCCCACAGACCTGTGTCAGTCCCCAAACTAATCCCACTGCCCCACTCTCTCCCCACAGACCTGTGTCAGTCCCAAAACTAATCCCACTGTCCCACTCTCTCCCCACAGTCCTGTGTCAGTCCCCAAACTAATCCTACTGTCCCACTCTCTCCCCACAGCCCTGTGTCAGTCCCCAAACTAATCCCACTGTCCCACTCTGTCCCCACAGCCCTGTGTCTGTGCCCAAACTAATCCCACTGCCCCAATCTCTCCCCACAGACCTGTGTCAATCCCAAAACTAATCCTACTGTCCCACTCTCTCCCCACAGCCCTGTGTCAGTCCCCAAACTAATCCCACTGTCCCACTCTGTCCCCACAGCCCTGTGTCTGTGCCCAAACTAATCCCACTGCCCCAATCTCTCCCCACAGACCTGTGTCAATCCCAAAACTAATCCCACTGTCCCACTCTCTCCCCACAGCCCTGTGTCAGTCCCCAAACTAATACCACTGTCCCACTTTGTCCCCACAGACCTGTGTCTATCCCCAAACTAATCCAACTGTCCCACTCTCTCCCCACAGTCCTGTGTCAGCCCCAAACTAACCCCACTGCCCACTCTGTCCCCACAGACCAGTGTCAGTCCCCACACTAATCCCACTGTCCCACTCTCTCCCCACAGCCCTGTGTCAGTCCCAAAACTAATCCCACTGTCCCACTCTCTCCCCACAGCCCTGTGTCAGTGCCCGAACTAATCCCACTGTCCCAATTCCTCCCCACAGTCCTGTGTCAGTCCCCAAACTAATCCGACTGTCCCACTCTCTCACCACAGTCCTGTGTCAGTCCCCGAACTAATCCCACTGTCCCAATTCCTCCCCACAGTCCTGTGTCAGTCCCCAAACTAATCCCACTGTCCCACCCTCTCCCCACAGCCCTGTGTCAGTCCCCAAACTTATCCCACTGCCCCACTCTCTCCCCACAGACCTGTGTCTGTCCCCAAACTAATCCCACTGTCCCACTCTCTCACCACAGTCCTGTGTCAGTCCCAAAACTATTCCCAGTGTCCCACTCTCTCACCACAGACCTGTGTCTGTCCCCAAACTAATCCAACTGTCCCACTCTCTCCCCACAGTCCTGTGTCAGCCCCAAACAAACCCCACTGCCCACTCTGTCCCCACAGACCAGTGTCAGTCCCCAAACTAATCCCACTGTCCCACTCTCTCCCCACAGCCCTGTGTCAGTCCCCAAACTAATCCCACTGCTCCACTCTCTCCGCACAGTCCTGTGTCAGTCCCCAAACTAATCCCACTGTCCCACTCTCTCCCCACAGTCCTGTGTCAGTCCCCAAACTAATCCCACTGTCCCACTCTCTCCCCACAGACTTGTGTCAGTCCCCAAACTAAACCCACTGTCCCATTCTCTCCCCACAGCCCTGTGTCAGTCCCCAAACTAAACCCACTGTCCCATTCTCTCCCCACAGCCCTGTGTCAGTCCCCAAATTAAACCCACTGTCCCATTCTCTCCCCACAGCCCTGTGTTAGTCCCCAAACTAAACCCACTGTCCCATTCTCTCCCCACAGTCCTGTGTCAGTCCCCAAACTAATCCCACTGTCCCACTCTCTCCCCACAGTCCTGTGTCAGTTCCCAAACTAATCCCACTGTCCCACTCTCTCCCCACAGCCCTGTATCAGTTCCCAAACTAATCGCACTGTCCCATTCTCTCCCCACATCCCTGTGTCAGTCCCCAAACTAATCCCACTGTCCCACTCTCTCACCACAGTCCTGTGTCAGTCCCCAAACTAAACCCACTGTCCCATTCTCTCCCCACTGCCCTGTGTCAGTCCCCAAACTAAACCCACTGTTCCATTCTCTCCCCACAGCCCTGTGTCAGTCTCCAAACTAATCCCACTGTCCCACACTCTCCCCACAGTCCTGTGTCAGTCCCGAAACTTATCCCACTGTCCCAGCTCCTCCACACAGCCCTGTGTAAATTCCCAAACTAATCCCACTGTCACAATCTCTCCCCACAGTCCTGTGTCAGTCCCCAATCTAATCCCACTGTCCCACTCTCTCACCACAGTCCTGTGTCAGTCCCCAAACTAATCCCACTGCCCCACTCTCTCACCACAGTCCTGTGTCAGTCCCCAATCTAATCCCACTGTCCCACTCTCTCACCACAGTCCTGTGTCAGTCCCCAAACTAATCCCACTGCCCCACTCTCTCACCACAGTCCTGTGTCAGTCCCCAATCTAATCCCACTGTCCCACTCTCTCACCAGAGTCCTGTGTCAGTCCCCAAACTAATCCCACTGTCCCACTCTCTCCCCACAGTCCTGTGTCAGTATCCAAACAACTCCCACTGTCCCACTCTCTCCCCACAGACCTGTGTCAGTCCCCAAACTAATCCCAATGCCCCACTCTCTCCCCACAGACCTGTGTCAGTCCCAAAACTAATCCCACTGTCCCACTCTCTCCCCACAGTCCTGTGTCAGTCCCCAAACTAATCCCACTGTCCCACTCTCTCCCCACAGTCCTGTGTCTGTCCCCAAACTAATCCCACTGCCCCACTCTCTCCCCACAGACCTGTGTCAGTCCCAAAACTAATCCCACTGTCCCACTCTCTCCCCACAGTCCTGTGTCAGTCCCCAAACTAATCCCACTGTCCCACTCTCTCCCCACAGTCCTGTGTCAGTCCCCAGACTAAACCCACTGTCCCACTCTCTCCCCACAGCCCAGTGTCAGTCCCCAAACTAATCCCACTGTCCCACTCTCTCCCCACAGTCCTGTGTCAGTCCCCAAACTAATCCCACTGTCCCACTCTCTCCCCACAGCCCAGTGTCAGTCCCCAAACTAATCCCACTATCCCACTCTCTCCCCACAGACCTGTGTCAGTCCCCAAACTAATCCCACTGTCCCACTCTCTCCCCACAGCCCTGTGTCAGTCCCCAAACTAATCCCACTGTCCCACTCTCTCCCCACAGACCTGTGTCAGTCCCCAAACTAATCCCACTGCCCCACTCTCTCCCCACAGACCTGTGTCAGTCCCAAAACTAATCCCACTGTCCCACTCTCTCCCCACAGTCCTGTGTCAGTCCCCAAACTAATCCTACTGTCCCACTCTCTCCCCACAGCCCTGTGTCAGTCCCCAAACTAATCCCACTGTCCCACTCTGTCCCCACAGCCCTGTGTCTGTGCCCAAACTAATCCCACTGCCCCAATCTCTCCCCACAGACCTGTGTCAATCCCAAAACTAATCCTACTGTCCCACTCTCTCCCCACAGCCCTGTGTCAGTCCCCAAACTAATCCCACTGTCCCACTCTGTCCCCACAGCCCTGTGTCTGTGCCCAAACTAATCCCACTGCCCCAATCTCTCCCCACAGACCTGTGTCAATCCCAAAACTAATCCCACTGTCCCACTCTCTCCCCACAGCCCTGTGTCAGTCCCCAAACTAATACCACTGTCCCACTTTGTCCCCACAGACCTGTGTCTATCCCCAAACTAATCCAACTGTCCCACTCTCTCCCCACAGTCCTGTGTCAGCCCCAAACTAACCCCACTGCCCACTCTGTCCCCACAGACCAGTGTCAGTCCCCACACTAATCCCACTGTCCCACTCTCTCCCCACAGCCCTGTGTCAGTCCCAAAACTAATCCCACTGTCCCACTCTCTCCCCACAGCCCTGTGTCAGTGCCCGAACTAATCCCACTGTCCCAATTCCTCCCCACAGTCCTGTGTCAGTCCCCAAACTAATCCGACTGTCCCACTCTCTCACCACAGTCCTGTGTCAGTCCCCGAACTAATCCCACTGTCCCAATTCCTCCCCACAGTCCTGAGTCAGTCCCCAAACTAATCCCACTGTCCCACCCTCTCCCCACAGCCCTGTGTCAGTCCCCAAACTTATCCCACTGCCCCACTCTCTCCCCACAGACCTGTGTCTGTCCCCAAACTAATCCCACTGTCCCACTCTCTCACCACAGTCCTGTGTCAGTCCCAAAACTATTCCCAGTGTCCCACTCTCTCACCACAGACCTGTGTCTGTCCCCAAACTAATCCAACTGTCCCACTCTCTCCCCACAGTCCTGTGTCAGCCCCAAACAAACCCCACTGCCCACTCTGTCCCCACAGACCAGTGTCAGTCCCCAAACTAATCCCACTGTCCCACTCTCTCCCCACAGCCCTGTGTCAGTCCCCAAACTAATCCCACTGCTCCACTCTCTCCGCACAGTCCTGTGTCAGTCCCCAAACTAATCCCACTGTCCCACTCTCTCCCCACAGTCCTGTGTCAGTCCCCAAACTAATCCCACTGTCCCACTCTCTCCCCACAGACTTGTGTCAGTCCCCAAACTAAACCCACTGTCCCATTCTCTCCCCACAGCCCTGTGTCAGTCCCCAAACTAAACCCACTGTCCCATTCTCTCCCCACAGCCCTGTGTCAGTCCCCAAATTAAACCCACTGTCCCATTCTCTCCCCACAGCCCTGTGTTAGTCCCCAAACTAAACCCACTGTCCCATTCTCTCCCCACAGCCCTGTGTCAGTCCCCAAACTAAATCCACTGTCCCATTCTCTCCCCACAGCCCTGTGTCAGTCCCCAAACTAAACCCACTGTCCCATTCTCTCCCCACAGCCCTGTGTCAGTCCCCAAACTAAACCCACTGTCCCATTCTCTCCCCACAGCCCTGTGTCAGTCTCCAAACTAATCCCACTGTCCCACTCTCTCACCACAGTCCTGTGTCAGTCCCGAAACTTATCCCACTGTCCCACCTCCTCCCCACAGCTCTGTGTAAGTTCCCAAACTAATCCCACTGTCACAATCTCTCCCCACAGTCCTGTGTCAGTCCCCAAACTAATCCCACTGTCCCACTCTCTCACCACAGTCCTGTGTCAGTCCCCAAACTAATCCCACTGTCCCACTCTCTCCCCACAGCCCTGTTTCAGTTCCCAAACTAATCCCAATGTCCCACTCTCTCCCCACAGACCTGTGTCAGTCCCCAAACTAATCCCACTGCCCCACTCTCTCCCCACAGACCTGTGTCAGTCCCAAAACTAATCCCACTGTCCCACTCTCTCCCCACAGTCCTGTGTCAGTCCCCAAACTAATCCTACTGTCCCAATCTCTCCCCACAGCCCTGTGTCAGTCCCCAAACTAATCTCACTGTCCCACTCTGTCCCCACAGCCCTGTGTCTGTGCCCAAACTAATCCCACTGCCCCAATCTCTCCCCACAGACCTGTGTCAATCCCAAAACTAATCCCACTGTCCCACTCTCTCCCCACAGCCCTGTGTCAGTCCCCAAACTAATCCCACTGTCCCACTCTGTCCCCACAGACCTGTGTCTGTCCCCAAACTAATCCAACTGTCCCACTCTCTCCCCACAGTCCTGTGTCAGCCCCAAACAAACCCCACTGCCCACTCTGTCCCCACAGACCAGTGTCAGTCCCCAAACTAATCCCACTGTCCCACTCTCTCCCCACAGCCCTGTGTCAGTTCCCAAACTAATCCCACTGTCCCACTCTCTCCCCACAGACCTGTGTCAGTCCCCAAACTAAACCCACCGTCCCATTCTCTCCCCATAGCCCTGCGTCAGTCCCCAAACTAAACCCACTGTCCCATTCTCTCCCCACAGCCCTGTGTTAGTCCCCAAACTAATCCCACTGTCCCACTCTCTCCGCACAGTCCTGTGTCAGTCCCCAAACTAATCCCACTGTCCCACTCTCTCCCCACAGTCCTGTGTCAGTGCCCAAACTAATCCCACTGTCCCACTCTCTCCCCACAGCCCTGTGTCAGTCCCAAACTAATCCCACCGTCCCACTCTCTCTCCACAGTCCTGTTTCAGTCCCCAAACTAATCACATTGTCCCACTCTCTCACCACAGTCCTGTGTCAGTCCCAAAACTAATCCCACTGCCCCAATCTCTCCCCACAGCCCTGTGTCAGTCCCCAAACTAATCTCACTGTCCCACTCTGTCCCCACAGCCCTGTGTCTGTGCCCAAACTAATCCCACTGCCCCAATCTCTCCCCACAGACCTGTGTCAATCCCAAAACTAATCCCACTGTCCCACTCTCTCCCCACAGCCCTGTGTCAGTCCCCAAACTAATCCCACTGTCCCACTCTGTCCCCACAGACCTGTGTCTGTCCCCAAACTAATCCAACTGTCCCACTCTCTCCCCACAGTCCTGTGTCAGCCCCAAACAAACCCCACTGCCCACTCTGTCCCCACAGACCAGTGTCAGTCCCCAAACTAATCCCACTGTCCCACTCTCTCCCCACAGCCCTGTGTCAGTTCCCAAACTAATCCCACTGTCCCACTCTCTCCCCACAGACCTGTGTCAGTCCCCAAACTAAACCCACCGTCCCATTCTCTCCCCATAGCCCTGCGTCAGTCCCCAAACTAAACCCACTGTCCCATTCTCTCCCCACAGCCCTGTGTTAGTCCCCAAACTAATCCCACTGTCCCACTCTCTCCGCACAGTCCTGTGTCAGTCCCCAAACTAATCCCACTGTCCCACTCTCTCCCCACAGTCCTGTGTCAGTGCCCAAACTAATCCCACTGTCCCACTCTCTCCCCACAGCCCTGTGTCAGTCCCAAACTAATCCCACCGTCCCACTCTCTCTCCACAGTCCTGTTTCAGTCCCCAAACTAATCCCACTGTCCCACTCTCTCCGCACAGTCCTGTGTCAGTCCCCAAACTAATCCCACTGTCCCACTCTCTCCCCACAGTCCTGTGTCAGTGCCCAAACTAATCCCACTGTCCCACTCTCTCCCCACAGCCCTGTGTCAGTCCCAAACTAATCCCACCGTCCCACTCTCTCTCCACAGTCCTGTTTCAGTCCCCAAACTAATCCCACTGTCCCACTCTCTCCCCAGAGTCCTGTGTCAGTCCATTAACTAATCCCACTGCCCCACTCACTCACCAGAGTCCTGTGTCAGTCCCCAAACTAATCCCACTGTCCCACTCTCTCCCCACAGTCCTGTGTCAGTCCATTAACTAATCCCACTGTCCCACTCTCTCCCCACAGCCCTGTGTCATGCTCCTCTCAACGTCCCGCTCTCTTCCCAATGTTTTCCCCATTGTCCTGCTGTCATCCTACACCCCTGTATCGTTCGCAGATCGGTGCCATTGTCGGTTTTTTCCTGAATCCTGCATCAGTCCCCATCTAATGCCACTGCTCTTGATGAATTCCAACTTTTTGCCGTTGTGCCGGGGTCTGAAGCTTACCTGTGACGGGGCTGTGGGATCTTGCAGCGATGTTCCTGTTCATTTCAGTCGAACTGCTGTGTATCTATAACCACTGATGTGACGTTGAGGCTTCATAAAGGTCTGGTGAGGTATTGTGATCAGATTTGCGAAAGGATGTGGTGACACTGGAGAGGATTCGAAGGCGGTTCACAAAAATGATGCCAGGTTTGAACGGCTCGTCATATGAAGAGCGTTTGATGGCCCCGGGCCTGTATTACCTGAATTCAGAAGGACGAGGGGTCACCTAAATGAAATCTTTTGAATGGTGATTGGCCTCTATAGAGTGGATGAGGAGAGGATGTTGCCTTGACGTCGCACGTGATGAAGACCATGGAGCGGCTGATAATACAGAATCTGAGGCCACAAACCAGGCACGCCCAGGATCCTCTTCAGTTTGCGTATAAGGAGAAGGTGGGAGTGGAGGATGCTATCACGTATTTGCTGCACAAATCACTCTCTCACCTAGAGGGGGTCAGTTGTGCTGTGAGTATTACATTCCTTGACTTCTCTAGTGCCTTTAACACCATCCAGCCCAAGATCTTAAGGCACAAACTAACGGAGATGGGAGTAGACTCTCACATGGTGGATTGGATAGTGGACTACTTGACAGATAGACCTCAGTATGTGCGGTTGGGAGACTGTAGGTCTGACACGGTGGTCAGCAGCACAGGAGCGCCGCAGGGAACCGTACTCTCTCTGGTCCTGTTCACCCTGTACACATCAGACTTCCAATATAACTCGGAGTCCTGCCATGTGCAGAAGTTCGCTGATGACACGGCCATAGTGGGGTGTGTCAGGAATGGACAGGAGGAGGAGTATAGGAAACTGATACAGGACTTTGTGATATGGTGCAACTCAAACTACCTGCGTCTCAATATCACCAAGACCAAGGAGATGGTGGTGGACTTTAGGAGATCTAGGCCTCATATGGAGCCAGTGATCATTAATGGAGAATGTGTGGAGCAGGTTAAGACCTTCAAGTATCTGGGAGTACAGTTAGACGAGAAGCTAGACTGGACTGCCAACACAGATGCCTTGTGCAGGAAGGCACAGAGTCGACTGTACTTCCTAAGAAGGTTGGCGTCATTCAATGTCTGTAGTGAGATGCTGAAGATGTTCTATAGGTCAGTTGTGGAGAGCACCCTCTTCTTTGTGGTGGCGTGTTGGGGAGGAAGCATTAAGAAGAGGGACGCCTCACGTCTTAATAAGCTGGTAAGGAAGGCGGGCTCTGTCGTGGGCAAAGTACTGGAGAGTTTAACATCGGTAGCTGAGCGAAGGGCGCTGAGTAGGCTACGGTCAATTATGGATAACTCTGAACATCCTCTACATAGCACCATCCAGAGACAGAGAAGCAGTTTCATTGACAGGTTAGTATCGATGCAATGCTCCTCAGACAGGATGAAGAGGTCAATACTCCCCAATGCCATTAGGCTTTACAATTCTACCGCCAGGACTTAAGAACTTTTTAAAAGCTATTATTAATGCTTTTTGAGATAGTGATTTAGATGCATATCATATTTTTTACTGAGTTAAGTATTGTATGTAATTAGTTTTGCTACAACAAGTGTATGGGACATTGGGAAAAAAAAGTTGAATTTCCCCATGGGGATGAATAAAGTATCTATCTATCTATCTATCTATCTATCTATGTTTCCTCTGGTGGGGAATCTCAGATCATAGGACACGGGGGGGGCATCCTTTTATACTGGAGATGAGATGGAATTTCTTTAGCCAGAGGGAAGTGATACGGCTCCTGTACCTTATTGGATGCCATCGAAATCGATTGCTGGATTTCGTACTTTTGCAGAAATCGGGACTACCTGAGGAAGATCACTCAGCCAGCATGGATGAATTGGTTGAAATGCCCGTTTCCATATCATACGCCATGATTACCTCAGGATCAGAAATCAGATTTGTCATACAGTCGTACAACACCTGTCGTGCTGTGTGCTGGCCACGTCGGAAGGAAGACAGATTCAATCTAGAGATGGCAACAAGGTATCATTCACAGCAATTTCAAAAGAACTTTGGTGGTGTGGCCCACCCAGCGACACTGCAAAGCATTCTCCAAACCAGGAGCCCGCCATTAGCACTAATCAGGCATCCACTTAGATAATACAAGTAAGACAGCATCCCCGAGCCTATCAAAATAAATTTAATAATTTTAATGGCCTGGGTAAGATTTCTACTAGTACATTGGGAGGTACTTCTATTTCAGCAGCTTTTCTGTAAAGGCAGCGTGTCCTGCTGGCAAGAATGTTTTGGCTTCGGCTAAAGATAATTAGCTATGTTGCTCAACTTAGGAATGTATCATCAGCCAGTTGGGGTTGCCTTGTGTTACGATACGGCAGCAATGAATGTAGAATTGAGACAGGTTTTTTTTTAATAAACAAATAAACATTTATTTAAACTCTGCTCAATAAAAATGAAAAGTAAACAAATGACTAACTTAACCGGAAGTTAACGGCCAGGCGGCAACTCGAACAGTTCTTAAAGCGAGAAATGCGAAAGTCCAAATGGTTTATTCAGTCAATTAGGAGAGACTTTCCCGAAGTAACAAATTCCTCGACGACGTGACGTTACTGCTGATCCCAGCCGAAATATGTCTTGCCCGAAGGATTCACGATGAAGGGAATAGACTGGACTGCCAACACAGATGCCTTGTGCAGGAAGGCACAGAGTCGACTGTACTTCCTAAGAAGGTTGGCGTCATTCAATGTCTGTAGTGAGATGCTGAAGATGTCCTATAGGTCAGTTGTGGAGAGCGCCCTCTTCTTTGTGGTGGCGTGTTGGGGAGGAAGCATTAAGAAGAGGGATGCCTCACGTCTTAATAAGCTGGTAAGGAAGGCGGGCTCTGTCGTGGGCAAAGTACTGGAGAGTTTAACATCGGTAGCTGAGCGAAGGGCGCTGAGTAGGCTACGGTCAATTATGGATAACTCTGAACATCCTCTACATAGCACCATCCAGAGACAGAGAAGCAGTTTCAGCGACAGGTTACTATCGATGCAATGCTCCTCTGACAGGATGAAGAGGTCAATACTCCCCAATGCCATTAGGCTTTACAATTCTACCACCAGGACTTAAGAACTTTTTAAAAGCTATTATTAATGCTTTTTGAGATAGTGATTTAGATGCATATCATTGAGATAGTGATTTAGATGCATATCATATTTTTTACTGAGTTAAGTATTGTATGTAATTAGTTTTGCTACAACAAGTGTATGGGACATTGGAAAAAAGTTGAATTTCCCCATGGGGATGAATAAAGTATCTATCTATCTATCTATCTATCTAAAAATGGCTTGAAGGAACTGACCTTTTTCTTGGCAAATAACGCTGGCCCAACCCTTTGCCCTTACAAGACAGAGGCTATCTCGGATGCAGGTCACTATTTCCGGAATGAAGATCCAATAACGTCGATCCTGTAATACCACGGACGACACCAACTTTACTCGATCCTTCGGGTTTCCGTATTTCAGTAAACCTTCACTCTCCGATACCTCGACTTTAAAATTAAATCGAAGATGCGTCAAACATAACTGGCAGTGATTTTCAAAACAGCCGGCACATTGACAGTGTACCTCACAGTAAGAATCAAAACTCCACTTTAAAACAAAACGGCGTCACGAAACCAAATACGCAGCATAACGGAGTAACGGGCGACTTAAACGACGTCCCGACAGAAACTCCTGCGTCACAGCAGGCTTTCCCCCGTCTTATACCTGTTGGAACAGGCCGTTACATGACCTCACACTGGCGGGAAAATTACATCACGTGACCTCACACTGGCGCGAACGTACACTTCATCAAAGGACCATTACATCAAGCTCACCAGATCTGCAATTACATCATGATCATGAGGCAGTCACGAGATACCCGCGGGGTATGTAACACTTGGTACATGTCGTCTCTTCCTGGCCAGTAGAACATCGGAGGGGACTGGACGAGAGAGATTTCTGAAGGACAGTAGCCAGGTTTGGGGTCTTCCGGCAGAAAGGAAGACGCCACCAAATGCCGTTGGAAGGAGAGTCATCACTGTAAGAAGTGCTTTGTGCCGATGAGTGGCTCCAAGGAGGAAGAGCCAATATTCCCGAGAGAGAGCCAGTTCATGTGAGGTGGTCTTTGAGGGATGTTTGGGCTGCGGAGGGTGCGTTCACACAGACAGTGGGTTCCATGGGTGAGTGAAGTGATAGAACCCAGACTACTCCAGAAACGAGCTCCAATGTTTATGCGCACACTGGACTAGTTTAACTGCACTGGGTCCTTTCATTGTTCTTGTCTTTTTTCTGTAACTGTTAACTTTATAAATATATTTCCTTATAACTGTAGGACTTGTTAATTTTCTGCCAAACGAGGAGTTTGCACGGAGCAGTATTTACAATGTATTTACCCCAGTCACTGTCCCCCGGTTGGAACGCCCCGACGTTCCTGCCTGGTTTGAACCCCGAATCGCACCGACCCTAAACGCATATTGTTCACCCTTCGCACCACTGAGTTACCTGGCTGTTCGCGGAGTTAGCTAACAGGCTGAGTTTGCACACCAGCCCCGCTGAGAGGGTTACGGAACAGGCACCAGCAGACAAAGAGCGAATTGCTCGAGAAAAATGCCAGGAACTCTAAACGATGAGAGACTCTCGCTAAACAGCAATTAACCAATTCAGGTGCTCTTAAAACCCTCTCCGGTGCCACGTACAGGCCAGAAGACACTTGTTACAACATGACAGCAAGGAAACTGGGCCTTTGGCCCAACCAGTCTGTACTCACCCATTATTCTCCCTCCTCTCATTGATTTGAACCCAGTCTTAGCCCTCCATACCCCTCCCATCCATCCAATCCCCTCTTAAAGAAGGCAGGACAGCAGCTATACTTCATTAAGAGTCTGAAGAGATTTGGCATCTCAATAAAATGCACTCAAAGCCCTCTATAGTGGTACCGTGGAAAGCATTCTGACAGGCTCCTGTACCTCCTCCCTGATGGCAGAGGGGGAGAAGCTGTTCCTGAATCGTTGAGTGTGTGTCTTCAGGCTCCTGTACCTCCTCCCTGATGGCAGAGGGGAAGAAGCTGTTCCTGAATCGCTGACTGTGTGTCTTCAGGCTCCTGTACCTCCTCCCTGATGGCAGAGGGGAAGAAGCTGTTCCTGAATCGTTGAGTGTGTGTCTTCAGGCTCCTGTACCTCCTCCCTGATGGCAGAGGGGAAGAAGCTGTTCCTGAATCACTGAGTGTGTGTCTTCAGGCTCCTGTACCTCCTCCCTGATGGCAGAGGGGGAGAAGCTGTTCCTGAATCGTTGAGTGTGTGTCTTCAGGCTCCTGTACCTCCTCCCTGATGGCAGAGGGGAAGAAGCTGTTCCTGAATCGCTGACTGTGTGTCTTCAGGCTCCTGTACCTCCTCCCTGATGGCAGAGGGGAAGAAGCTGTTCCTGAATCGTTGAGTGTGTGTCTTCAGGCTCCTGTACCTCCTCCCTGATGGCAGAGGGGAAGAAGCTGTTCCTGAATCACTGAGTGTGTGTCTTCAGGCTCCTGTACCTCCTCCCTGATGGCAGAGGGGGAGAAGCTGTTCCTGAATCGTTGAGTGTGTGTCTTCAGGCTCCTGTACCTCCTCCCTGATGGCAGAGGGGAAGAAGCTGTTCCTGAATCGTTGAGTGTGTGCCTTCAGGCTCCTGTACCTCCTCCCTGATGGCAGAGGGGAAGAAGCTGTTCCTGAATCATTGAGTGTGTGTCTTCAGGCTCCTGTACCTCCTCCCTGATGGCAGAGGGGAAGAAGCTGTTCCTGAATCGTTGAGTGTGTGTCTTCAGGCTCCTGTACCTCCTCCCTGATGGCAGAGGGGAAGAAGCTGTTCCTGAATCGCTGAGTGTGTGTCTTCAGGCTCCTGTACCCCCTCCCAGATGGCAGAGGGGAAGGAGCTGTTCCTGAATCGTTGAGTGTGTGTCTTCAGGCTCCTGTACCTCCTCCCTGATGGCAGAGGGGAAGAAGCTGTTCCTGAATCATTGAGTGTGTGCCTTCAGGCTCCTGTACCTCCTCCCTGATGGCAGAGGGGAAGAAGCTGTTCCTGAATCGTTGAGTGTGTGTCTTCAGGCTCCTGTACCTCCTCCCTGATGGCAGAGGGGAAGAAGCTGTTCCTGAATCATTGAGTGTGTCTTCAGGCCCCTGTACCTCCTCCCTGATGGCAGAGGGGAAGAAGCTGTTCCTGAATCATTGAGTGTGTGTCTTCAGGCCCCTGTACCTCCTCCCTGATGGCAGAGGGGAAGAAGCTGTTCCTGAATCATTGAGTGTGTGTCTTCAGGCCCCTGTACCTCCTCCCTGATGGCAGAGGGGAAGAAGCTGTTCCTGAATCATTGAGTGTGTGCCTTCAGGCTCCTGTACCTCCTCCCTGATGGCAGAGGGGAAGAAGCTGTTCCTGAATCGTTGAGTGTGTGTCTTCAGGCTCCTGTACCTCCTCCCTGATGGCAGAGGGGAAGAAGCTGTTCCTGAATCGTTGAGTGTGTGTCTTCAGGCTCCTGTACCTCCTCCCTGATGGCAGAGGGGAAGAAGCTGTTCCTGAATCGTTGAGTGTGTGTCTTCAGGCTCCTGTACCTCCTCCCTGATGGCAGAGGGGAAGAAGCTGTTCCTGAATCGTTGAGTGTGTGTCTTCAGGCCCCTGTACCTCCTCCCTGATGGCAGAGGGGAAGAAGCTGTTCCTGAATCGCTGACTGTGTGTCTTCAGGCTCCTGTACCTCCTCCCTGATGGCAGAGGGGAAGAAGCTGTTCCTGAATCGCTGAGTGTGTGTCTTCAGGCTCCTGTACCTCCTCCCTGATGGCAGAGAGGAAGAAGCTGTTCCTGAATCGTTGAGTGTGTGTCTTCAGGCTCCTGTACCTCCTCCCTGATGGCAGAGGGGAAGAAGCTGTTCCTGAATCGTTGAGTGTGTGTCTTCAGACTCCTGTACCTCCTCCCTGATGGCAGAGGGGAAGAAGCTGTTCCTGAACCATTGAGTGTGTGTCTTCAGGCTCCTGTACCTCCTCCCTGATGGCAGAGGGGGAGAAGCTGTTCCTGAATCGTTGAGTGTGTGTCTTCAGACTCCTGTACCCCCTCCCTGATGGCAGAGGGGAAGAAGCTGTTCCTGAATCGCTGAGTGTGTGTCTTCAGGCTCCTGTACCTCCTCCCTGATGGCAGAGGGGAAGAAGCTGTTCCTGAATCGTTGAGTGTGTGTCTTCAGGCTCCTGTACCTCCTCCCTGATGGCAGAGGGGGAGAAGCTGTTCCTAAATCGTTGAGTGTGTGTCTTCAGGCTCCTGTACCTCCTCCCTGATGGCAGAGGGGAAGAAGCTGTTCCTGAATCGCTGAGTGTGTGTCTTCAGGCTCCTGTACCTCCTCCCTGATGGTAGCGATGAGAAGAGGGTGATGGGGGTCCTTAATGATGGACGCCGCCTTTTTGTGGCATCGCCTCTTGACCGTGTCCCTGATGGATATTTTCCTAAGAAAAATAAGATAAATAATGGAATCTCAAGTTGGTTTCAATGGATAGGGGCCACGTCACGGAGATCTGAACGCGGTACTCAGGTTTGCTGATGACATCACTGCCATTGGCGAAATCAAAGTTGGCGAGGAATCAGCCTACAGGAGGGCGACTGAAAATCTGGCTGAGGGGCTCCACAGCAACCTCTCACTCAACGTCAGCAAGACCCAGGAGCTGATCGTAGACTGCAGGAGAAGTGGGGGGGGTCCCCGAGCCAGTCCTCACGAGGGGAACAGAGGCGGAGAGGCTCAGCGACTTTAAACTCCTCAGTGTTGTCATTTCCGACGATCTGCCCTGGACCCAGCACCCAGCACCTATGTGCAATTGCGAAGAAAGCTCAGCAGTGACTCCGCTTTCTTAGAAGTGGCTTGACAACCGAAACTCTGACAGACGTTTATAGATGTGCGGTGGGGCGTCTAGCGACTGGTCTGGAAACGCCGATGCCCTTGAACAGGAAATCCTACCAAAAGTAGCCAATACAGCCCACAGCCTGTGGACTCACTTTCAAGGACTCTCCATCTCACGTTCTCAATATTCATCGCCTATTTATCGATTATTATCTTTTATTTATTTCTGTATTTGTACACTGATGCACACATGCCGGACGCCCAGGTTGGTGTGGTCTTCCGTCGACTCTGTTATAGGTTTGCTGAGTGTGCCCACACGAAGGTGAACCTCAGGGTTGTATCTGATGATAAGTACATTTCTGGTTCCGTTGTGGGCTCTGCTGCTCAGGGGGGCAGCTGGGTGGCCTTGGGGAGGAGGCAGGGCAGTTTTGGCAGAATGAGAGCAGCGCAGCATGGGTTAAATCATGCTCTTGCTGCAGCGTCTGTGAAGTAAAACCACTTCCCGTGGGTAGCCGGCCTCACAACGTGGGGAGCGAGCGCGTTGCTTCGATCTATTGGTTAATTTTTAGTTGTTTGAAGACACGGCCCAGCTAACCGATGAACTGGCTGCGTCTCTCTGGACTGGTGGGAGGAAAGCGCGGCGTGCGGAGGAAACATGCAGGTTCCCGTAGGAAGCGGTGGGAACCGGTGCTCCGCCAGCCTCAGGCTAACCCGGCTACCCGGCTGTGTGATTAGATCAGTGGGGCAGGGTGGACAGCCAGAGGAGGCGTTGATGAAGCGCTGACCTCCACACCCCTCCCGTCCATGTTAAACCTGTTAACGGTGATAACCAGCTCCGTGTTTGTCAGAAACGTGCCACGCTCCCGAATAACGGCTTCAAGACAAATTCAAGGAAACAAAGTTTATTAACAGTTCTGCAGAGCTGGGCCCCCTCAGAGAAGGAAACCCTGAACCTTACAGGGAGCAGGTTTTATCCTTCTTCCTTACCCCTCCCCTCCCTGACTCGGGAGGTACATAGTCTTATCCCATTCCATATTTGGAGTTGTTTTTTTACACGTTTCTGTAAAACAATAGTCCATATCTCAGGACTTCAATGATTCCACAAACAGTTAATTTTGTCAAGGCTTCTGCATTCATAATTAGATCACACTTGTTTACAGACTTTAACCCAGACATAATTAAATCACATTTGTCCCTAAACATAATTAAATCACAGTTGTCCCTATACATAATTAAATCACATTTGTCCTTTGACTTTAACCCGGACCTGTCAGAAACGCACATCTTAATTTTGAATCTTACAGTGTTCAAAGTGCTTGCACTGCTCTCTCAGAGCAATAAATGCCTTGGCCCTGGGTCTGCTGGAGCTCTCTCTGCTCACACACGGAGACCAGGCCTCGGTGCACAGCCGGCTCTCTGCCACAGCAGCGGGCGAGGCAACGTGGCCCCTTCGCACACGGAGACCAGGCCTCGGTGCACAGCCGGCTCTCTGCCACAGCAGCAGGCGAGACAACGTGGCCCCTTCGCACACGGAGACCAGGCCTCGGTGCACAGCCGGCTCTCTGCCACAGCAGCGGGCGAGGCAACGTGGCCCCTTCACACACGGAGACCAGGCCTCGGTGCACAGCCGGCTCTCTGTCACAGCAGCGGGCGAGGCAACGAGGCCCCTTCGCACACGGAGACCAGGCCTCGGTGCACAGCCGGCTCTCTGTCACAGCAGCGGGCGAGACAACGTGGCCCCTTCGCACACGGAGACCAGGCCTCGGTGCACAGCCGGCTCTCTGCCACAGCAGCGGGCGAGGCAACGTGGCCCCTTCGCACACGGAGACCAGGCCTCGGTGCACAGCCGGCTCTCTGCCACAGCAGCGGGCGAGACAACGTGGCCCCTTCGCACACGGAGACCAGGCCTCGGTGCACAGCCGGCTCTCTGCCACAGCAGCGGGCGAGGCAACGTGGCCCCTTCGCACACGGAGACCAGGCCTCGGTGCACAGCCGGCTCTCTGCCACAGCAGCGGGCGAGGCAACGTGGCCCCTTTCTCCCAGAAACCTCTGCTGTCAGAGAACACGCCATGTGCAGAAAGATGCCCCTCCGCCATCTAGCCCACCCACTCCCATCAATCTGCACCCTCCAAACCCCTCCCATCCACACTCCTCTCAAATGTTGCAATCAAACCTGCGTCCACCGTTTCTTCTGGCAGCTCGCTCCACACTGTCACCCTCCCCACACGCTGAGTGAGGAACGTTCCCACCTCCCCCGCAAACAGTTCACCTTTCACCTATTCAGTCATTTTGTATATAGAGCCCAGGTCCACAACTCCCGGCGACCTCTTTGTAAATTTTCTCCATACACATTCAATCTTATTCACATCTTTCCTGGAAGCAGGCGACCAGAACTGTGCAGTTGAAGTTCAAAGTTAATGTATTATCAAAGTTCATATATGTCAGGAGCCTGATTGTTGAGGGGTAATAACTGTTCCTGAACCTGGTGGTGAGGGACCTGAGGCTCCTGTACCTCCTTCCTGATGGAATCAGTTCAGAGTTGAGGTTATCCTCACTGGTTCAGGAGCCTGATGGTTGAGGGGTAATAACTGTTCCTGAACCTGGTGGTGTGGGATCTGAGGCTCCTGTACCTCCTTCCCGATGGAATCAGTTCAGAGTTGAGGTTATCCTCACTGGTTCAGGAGCCTGATGGTTGAGGGGTAATAACTGTTCCTGAACCTGGTGGTGTGGGACCTGAGGCTCCTGTACCTCCTTCCCGATGGAATCTGTTCAGAGTTGAGGTTATCCTCACTGGTTCAGGAGCCTGATGGTTGAGGGGTAATAACTGTTCCTGAACCTGGTGGTGTGGGATCTGAGGCTCCTGTACCTCCTTCCTGATGGAATCAGTTCAGAGTTGAGGTTATCCTCACTGGTTCAGGAGCCTGATGGTTGAGGGGTAATAACTGTTCCTGAACCTGGTGGTGTGGGTCCTGAGGCTCCTGTACCTCCTTCCCGATGGAATCAGTTCAGAGATGAGGTTATCCTCACTGGTTCAGGAGCCTGATGGTTGAGGGGTAATAACTGTTCCTGAACCTGGTGGTGTGGGACCTGAGGCTCCTGTACCTCCTTCCATCTGTGACTCTATGTCTCTGTACTGTAGAGCTCTGTGACTGTACTATAATGCTCTGTGACTCTGTCTCTGACCTGTAGAGCTCTGTACAGGCACGCCCAGGATCCTCTTCAGTTTGCGTATAAGGAGAAGGTGGGAGTGGAGGATGCTATCACGTATTTGCTGCACAAATCACTCTCTCACCTAGATGGGGTCAGTTGTGCTGTGAGGATTACATTCCTTGACTTCTCTAGTGCCTTTAACACCATCCAGCCCAAGATCTTAAGGCACAAACTAACGGAGATGGGAGTAGACTCTCACATGGTGGATTGGATAGTGGACTACTTGACAGATAGACCTCAGTATGTGCGGTTGGGAGACTGTAGGTCTGACACGGTGGTCAGCAGCACAGGAGCGCCGCAGGGAACCGTACTCTCTCCGGTCCTGTTCACCCTGTACACATCAGACTTCCAATATAACTCGGAGTCCTGCCATGTGCAGAAGTTCGCTGATGACACGGCCATAGTGGGGTGTGTCAGGAATGGACAGGAGGAGGAGTATAGGAAACTGATACAGGACTTTGTGATATGGTGCAACTCAAACTACCTGCGTCTCAATATCACCAAGACCAAGGAGATGGTGGTGGACTTTAGGAGATCTAGGCCTCATATGGAGCCAGTGATCATTAATGGAGAATGTGTGGAGCAGGTTAAGACCTACAAGTATCTGGGAGTACAGTTAGACGAGAAGCTTGACTGGACTGCCAACACAGATGCCTTGTGCAGGAAGGCACACAGTCGACTGTACTTCCTAAGAAGGTTGGCGTCATTCAATGTCTGTAGTGAGATGCTGAAGATGTTCTATAGGTCAGTTGTGGAGAGTGCCCTCTTCTTTGTGGTGGCGTGTTGGGGAGGAAGCATTAAGAAGAGGGACGCCTCACGTCTTAATAAGCTGGTAAGGAAGGCGGGCTCTGTCGTGGGCAAAGTACTGGAGAGTTTAACATCGGTAGCTGAGCGAAGGGCGCTGAGTAGGCTACGGTCAATTATGGAAAACTCTGAACATCCTCTACATAGCACCATCCAGAGACAGAGAAGCAGTTTCAGCGACAGGTTACTATCGATGCAATGCTCCTCTGACAGGATGAAGAGGTCAATACTCCCCAATGCCATTAGATAGATAGATAGATACTTTATTCATCCCCATGGGGAAATTCAACTTTTTTTTCCAATGTCCCATACACTTGTTGTAGCAAAACTAATTACATACAATACTTAACTCAGTAAAAAAATATGATATGCATCTAAATCACCATCTCAAAAAGCATTAATAATAGCTTTTAAAAAGTTCTTAAGTCCTGAATAAGCTACCAGTAACTGCTCGGCACACCTTTAATTTATCTTTTGTCTCCTGTTGCCCTGAAGGAGATTGCAACACTCCCGATTAGAAAGAGCGAAAGCATTTCAACTGTCGACTTCCTGTCACGGCCCTGCCCATTTCTGGAAAGCATGCTGTCCTGCACAAAGACTTTGACCCAGCTGAGACCGAGAGTGGAGGAAGTTAACTCTTTCTTATTCTTAACTCTTTCGGCAACTCACAAGCAATTCCTATAAATGGGTTCGATTTCCAGAAGCTTTCTCCCAAAGGCTGTGTCATTTAGAATGATTTCACAATGATCTCACCAGAAAATCCGGTTGAGCTGGTCTCGCAAAATCTTTGTGAGGGGCCCCCGCAAAGGTTCAGAAAGAAAAAGCTGTCCAAAGCCGTAAACCCAGTCAGAAATCCAAATCATAAAACTAATCAAAAGAAAGACACGGAGCCGGAGATAAATGGTACTGTAAAACGTTGTGGTAATCACTACACTACCGTGTGATGTGAATCGAACCCGGGTCACTGGTACTGTAAAACGTTGTGTTAACCACTACACTACCGTGTGATGGGAATTGAACCCGGGTCACTGGTACTGTAAAACGTTGTGTTAATCACTACACTACCGTGTGATGGGAATCGAACCCGGGTCACTGGTACTGTAAAACGTTGTGTTAACCACTACACTACCGTGTGATGGGAATCGAACCCGGGTCACTGGTACTGTAAAACGTTGTGTTAATCACTACACTACCGTGTGATGGGAATCGAACCCGGGTCACTGGTACTGTAAAACGTTGTGGTAATCACTACACTACCGTGTGATGGGAATCGAACCCGGGTCACTGGTACTGTCAAACGTTGTGTTAATCACTACACTACCGTGTGATGGGAATCGAACCCGGGTCACTGGTACTGTAAAACGTTGTGTTAATCACTACACTACCGTATGATGGGAATCGAACCCGGGTCACTGGTACTGTAAAACATTGTGTTAATCACTACACTACTGTGTGATGGGAATCGAACCCGGGTCACTGGTACTGTAAAACGTTGTGTTAATCACTACACTACCGTGTGATGGGAATCGAACCCGGGTCGCTGGTACTGTAAAACGTTGTGTTAATCACTACACTACCGTGTGATGGGAATCGAACCCGGGTCACTGGTACTGTAAAACGTTGTGGTAATCACTACACTACCGTGTGGTGGGAATCGAACCCGGGTCACTGGTACTGTAAAACGTTGTGGTAATCACTACACTACCGTGTGGTGGGAATCGAACCCGGGTCACTGGTACTGTAAAACGTTGTGTTAACCATTACACTACCGTGTGATGGGAATCGAACCCGGGTCACTGGTACTGTAAAACGTTGTGTTAATCACTACACTACCGTGTGATGGGAATTGAACCCGGGTCACTGGTACTGTAAAACGTTGTGTTAATCACTACACTACCGTGTGATGGGAATTGAACCTGGGTCACAGGTACTGTAAAACGATGTGTTAATCACTACACTACCGTGTGATGGGAATCGAACCCGGGTCACTGGTACTGTAAAACGTTGTGCTAATCACTACACTACCGTGTGATGGGAATTGAACCTGGGTCACAGGTACTGTAAAACGATGTGTTAATCACTACACTACCGTGTGATGGGAATCGAACCCGGGTCACTGGTACTGTAAAACGTTGTGTTAATCACTACACTACCGTGTGATGGGAATTGAACCCGGGTCACTGGTACTGTAAAACGTTGTGTTAATCACTACACTACCGTGTGATGGGAATTGAACCTGGGTCACAGGTACTGTAAAACGATGTGTTAATCACTACACTACCGTGTGATGGGAATCGAACCCGGGTCACTGGTACTGTAAAACGTTGTGTTAATCACTACACTACCGTGTGATGGGAATCGAACCCGGGTCACTGGTACTGTAAAACGATGTGTTAATCACTACACTACCGTGTGATGGGAATCGAACCCGGGTCACTGGTACTGTAAAACGTTGTGTTAATCACTACACTACCGTGTGATGGGAATCGAACCCGGGTCACTGGTACTGTAAAACGTTGTGTTAATCACTACACTACCGTGTGATGGGAATTGAACCCGGGTCACTGGTACTGTAAAACGTTGTGTTAATCACTACACTACCGTGTGATGGGAATTGAACCTGGGTCACAGGTACTGTAAAACGATGTGTTAATCACTACACTACCGTGTGATGGGAATCGAACCCGGGTCACTGGTACTGTAAAACGTTGTGCTAATCACTACACTACCGTGTGATGGGAATTGAACCTGGGTCACAGGTACTGTAAAACGATGTGTTAATCACTACACTACCGTGTGATGGGAATCGAACCCGGGTCACTGGTACTGTAAAACGTTGTGTTAATCACTACACTACCGTGTGATGGGAATTGAACCCGGGTCACTGGTACTGTAAAACGTTGTGTTAATCACTACACTACCGTGTGATGGGAATTGAACCTGGGTCACAGGTACTGTAAAACGATGTGTTAATCACTACACTACCGTGTGATGGGAATCGAACCCGGGTCACTGGTACTGTAAAACGTTGTGCTAATCACTACACTACCGTGTGATGGGAATTGAACCTGGGTCACAGGTACTGTAAAACGTTGTGTTAATCACTACACTACCGTGTGATGGGAATCGAACCCGGGTCACTGGTACTGTAAAACGTTGTGTTAATCACTACACTACCGTGTGATGGGAATTGAACCCGGGTCACTGGTACTGTAAAACGTTGTGTTAATCACTACCGTGTGATGGGAATCGAACCCGGGTCGCTGGTACTGTAAAATGTTGTGTTAATCACTACACTACCGTGTGATGGGAATTGAACCCGGGTCACTGGTACTGTAAAACGTTGTGTTAATCACTACCGTGTGATGGGAATCGAACCCGGGTCGCTGGTACTGTAAAACGTTGTGTTAATCACTACACTACCGTGTGATGGGAATTGAACCCGGGTCACTGGTACTGTAAAATGTTGTGTTAATCACTACACTACCGTGTGATGGGAATCGAACCCGGGTCACCGGTACTGTAAAACGTTGTGTTAATCACTACACTACTGTGTGATGGGAATTGAACCCAGGTCACTGGTATTGTAAAACGTTGTGTTAATCACTACACTACCGTGTGATGGGAATTGAACCCGGGTCACTGGTACTGTAAAACGTTGTGTTAATCACTACACTACCGTGTGATGGGAATCGAACCCAGGTCACTGGTACTGTAAAACGTTGTGTTAATCACTACCGTGTGATGGGAATCGAACCCGGGTCGCTGGTACTGTAAAACGTTGTGTTAATCACTACACTACCGTGTGATGGGAATTGAACCCGGGTCACTGGTACTGTAAAACGTTGTGTTAATCACTACCGTGTGATGGGAATCGAACCCGGGTCGCTGGTACTGTAAAACGTTGTGTTAATCACTACACTACCGTGTGATGGGAATTGAACCCGGGTCACTGGTACTGTAAAATGTTGTGTTAATCACTACACTACCGTGTGATGGGAATCGAACCCGGGTCACCGGTACTGTAAAACGTTGTGTTAATCACTACACTACTGTGTGATGGGAATTGAACCCAGGTCACTGGTATTGTAAAACGTTGTGTTAATCACTACACTACCGTGTGATGGGAATTGAACCCGGGTCACTGGTACTGTAAAACGTTGTGTTAATCACTACACTACCGTGTGATGGGAATTGAACCCGGGTCACTGGTACTGTAAAACGTTGTACTAACCACTACACTACCGTGTGATGGGAATCGAACCCGGGTCACTGGTACTGTAAAACGTTGTACTAACCACTACACTACCGTGTGATGGGAATCGAACCCGGGTCACTGGTACTGTAAAATGTTGTGTTAATCACTACACTACCGTGTGATGGGAATCGAACCCGGGTCACTGGTACTGTAAAACGTTGTGTTAACCACTACACTACTGGGTGATGGGAATCGAACCCGGGTTACTGGTACTGTAAATCGTTGTGCTAATCACTACACTACCGTGTGATGGGAATCGAACCCGGGTCACTGGTACTGTAAAACGTTGTGTTAATCACTACACTACTGTGTGATGGGAATCGAACCCGGGTCACAGGTACTGTAAAACGTTGTGTTAATCTCTACACTACCGTGTGATGGGAATCGAACCCGGGTCACAGGTACTGTAAAACGTTGTGCTAATCACTACACTACCGTGTGATGGGAATCGAACCCGGGTCACTGGTACTGTAAAACGTTGTGTTAATCACTACACTACCGTGTGATGGGAATCGAACCCAGGTCACTGGTACTGTAAAACGTTGTGTTAATCACTACACTACCGTGTGAATGGAATCGAACCCGGGTCACTGGTACTGTAAAACGTTGTGTTAATCACTACACTACCGTGTGATGGGAATTGAACCTGGATCACTGGTACTGTAAAATGTTGTGTTAATCACTACACTACCGTGTGATGGGAATCGAACCCGGGTCACTGGTACTGTAAAACGTTGTGTTAACCACTACACTACTGGGTGATGGGAATCGAACCCGGGTCACTGGTACTGTAAAACGTTGTGTTAATCACTACACTACCGTGTGATGGGAATTGAACCTGGATCACTGGTACTGTAAAATGTTGTGTTAATCACTACACTACCGTGTGATGGGAATTGAACCTGGATCACTGGTACTGTAAAACGTTGTGTTAATCACTACTACCGTGTGATGGGAATTGAACCCGGGTCACTGGTACTGTAAAACGTTGTGCTATCCACTACACTATCGTGTGATGGGAATCCAACCCGGGTCACTGGTACAGTAAAATGTTGTGTTAATCACTACACTACCGTGTGATGGGAATCGAACCCGGGTCACTGGTACTGTCAAACGTTGTGTTAACCACTACACTACCGTGTGATGGGAATCGAACCCGGGTCACTGGTACTGTCAAACGTTGTGTTAATCACTACACTACCGTGTGATGGGAATCGAACCCGGGTCACTGGTACTGTCAAACGTTGTGTTAATCACTACACTACCGTGTGATGGGAATCGAACCCGGGTCACTGGTACTGTCAAACGTTGTGTTAATCACTACACTACCGTGTGATGGGAATCGAACCCGGGTCACTGGTACTGTAAAACGTTGTGTTAACCACTACACTACCGTATGATGGGAATCGAACCCGGGTCACCGGTACTGTAAAACGTTGTGTTAATCACTACACTACCGTGTGATGGGAATCGAACCCGGGTCACCGGTACTGTCAAACGTTGTGTTAACCACTACACTACCGTGTGATGGGAATCGAACCCGGGTCACCGGTACTGTAAAACGTTGTGCTAACCCCTACACTACCGTGTGATGGGAATTGAACCTGGGTCACAGGTACTGTAAAACGTTGTGTTAATCGCTACACTACCGTGTGATGGGAATCGAACCCGGGTCACTGGTACTGTAAAACGCTGTGTTAATCGCTACACTACCGTGAGATGGGAATCGAACCCGGGTCACTGGTACTGTAAAACGTTGTGTTAATCGCTACACTATCGTGTGATGGGAATCGAACCCGGGTCACTGGTACTGTAAAACGTTGTGTTAACCACTACACTACCGTGTGATGGGAATCGAACCCGGGTCACTGGTACTGTAAAACGTTGTGCTAACCACTACACTACCGTGTGATGGGAATTGAACCCGGGTCACTGGTACTGTAAAACGTTGTGCTAACCACTACACTACCGTGTGATGGGAATCCAAACCGGGTCACTGGTACAGTAAAATGTTGTGTTAATCACTACACTACTGTGTGATGGGA
The DNA here is from genome assembly GCF_048418815.1 of Hemitrygon akajei. Lineage (NCBI taxonomy): Eukaryota > Metazoa > Chordata > Chondrichthyes > Myliobatiformes > Dasyatidae > Hemitrygon > Hemitrygon akajei. The sequence goes on from NC_133151.1 coordinate 44,543,197, forward strand.
ATGGAACCCGGGTCACTGGTACTGTAAAACGTTGTGTTAACCACTACACTACCGTGTGATGGGAATTGAACCCGGGTCACTGGTACTGTAAAACATTGTGTTAACCACTACACTACTGTGTGATGGGAATGGAACCCGGGTCACTGGTACTGGTGCTGTATTCTGCATATCATGTTCTCTATTTATTTAATTATGAGTATACTGTAGCGGTGTGCTACACACAGCGCTGAAATAACGACACGGAGTCGGTGAGCTGCGGTTCCAAAAGAGATTTATTCAAACTTCGCGGCCTCGCTTTAAAGCCTTCCTGTTCCCGCCCTCCCCGGGCGGGAATACTGTAGGGGGCGCGTATTCACAGTCTCGTCCCGCGTGCGGGCTTTCCTCTTGCTGGTGAAGCAGGCTTGGCACCCTCTTTGGGACCGGCCTCAAAGCCGGCGCACGCCGCTTTGTGAGCCGGTTCGAGCGCGCTGGGAAGTAGGTCGCCACATAACCCCCCCCCCCCCGAACCAGCGATACACCCCCCAATGTCCACAGTCTGGGTCAGACTCTGTTTGGGAGGTCTGCCTCTGCGCCGTGGTGCCTGAACCTCGACCGGCTGTGCCACGTCCACATGGGCTGGTTTGAGTCAGTCCACCGTGAAAACCTCCTCTTTCCCCCCAATGTCCAGCACAAATGTGGACCCGTTGTTTCTGATCACAGTAAACGGCCCCTCGTAGGGCCGCTGTAGTGGTGCCCGATGTCCGCCCCGCCATACAAAAACGAACTTACAGTTTTTCAGGTCTTTGGGTACGCAGGTCGGGTTCTGCCCATGCTGTGAATTCGGTACGGGGGTCAGGTTATCGAGCCTCTCGCGTAGTCTGCCCAGGACTGCTGCAGGTTCTTCCTCGTGCCCCCTTGGGGCTGGTATGAACTCTCCCGGGAACGACCAGGGGTGCACCGTACACCAACTCGGCCGACGAGGTGTGCAGATCCTCTTTGGGCGCCGTGCGGATTCCGAGCAGGACCCAGGGAAGCTCATCCACCCAGTTAGGCCCCTTGAGGCGGGCCATGAGAGTCAACTTCAGGTGACGGTGGAAACGTTCCACTAGTCCGTTCGACTGTGGGTGGTAGGCAGTTGTGTGGTGTAGCTGTGTCCCCAAAAGGCTGGCCATAGCTGACCACAGGCTGGAGGTGAACTGGGCACCTCTGTCGGAGGTAATGAGGGCCGGTACACCAAAGCGAGATACCCAGGTGGCAATCAGTGCTCGGGTGCAAGAATCGGAGGTGGTGTCGGTGAGCGGGACCGCCTCTGGCCATCTTGTGAACCGGTCCACGATAGTCAGGAGGTGCCACACTCCTCGCGACACTGGCAGGGGGCCCACGATATCCACATGAATGTGGTTGAAACGCCGGCCGGTGGGGTGGAACTGCTGTGGCAGGGCTTTGGTGTGCCGCTGCACCTTGGCCGTCTGGCAGTGCATACACGTTTTGGCCCATTCACTGACCTGCTTGCGGAGTCCGTGCCAAACGAACCTGTTGGCTACAATCCGGATGGTTGTCCTGATGGAGGGGTGCGCTAAGTTGTAAACGGAGTGGAAAACGCGCCCCCGCCAGGCTGCCGGGACGACGGGGCGCGGTTGGCCGGTGGTGACGTCACAGAGTAGGGTCCTCTCACCTGGGCCTACGGGGAGGTCCTGGAGCTGCAGACCGGAGACTGCGGTTCTGTAACTTGGGATCTCCTCGTCTGCCTGCTGCACCTCCCCCAGCGCTTCATAGTCTACCGCCTGGGACAGGGCTTGGATGTTAGGGCGGGAGAGTGTGTCCGCCACGACATTGTCCTTTCCCGAGACATGCCGGACATCCGTCGTGTATTCAGAGATGTAGGACAGATGTCGCTGCTGGCGGGACGACCAGGGATCGGACACCTTCGTGAACGCAAAGGTAAGTGGTTTGTGGTCCGTGAACGCGGTGAAGGGCCTACCTTCTAAGAAGTACCTGAAATGCCGGATTGCCAGGTATAGCGCCAACAGTTCCCGGTCGAAAGCACTGTATTTGAGCTCGGGTGGCCGCAGGTGTTTGCGGAAAAACGCCAGGGGTTGCCAGCGGCCCGCGATGAGTTGTTCCAGCACCCCACCGACTGCCGTGTTAGATGCGTCCACTGTGAGGGCTGTAGGGACGTCCATTCTGGGGTGCACTAGCATTGCGGCGTTCGCCAAGGCATCCTTCGTTTGAATGAAAGTGGCGGCGGACTCCTCGTCCCAGGTGATGTCCTTGCCCTTACCCGACAGCAGGGCGAACAGGGGGCGCATGATCCAGGCAGCTGAAGGGAGGAAGCGGTGGTAGAAATTCACCATACCCACGCATTCCTGAAGGCCTTTGATTGTGTTGGGTCGGGGGAAATGGCGGACCGCATCTACCTTGGTGGGCAGAGGGGTTGCCCTGTCTTTAGTAATCCTGTGGCCCAGGAAGTCGATGGTTTCGAGCCCGAACTGGCATTTGGCCGGGTTGATTGTCAGGCCGTATTCACTCAGTCGGGCGTAGAGTTGACGGAGATGGGACAGATGCTCCTGACGACTGCTACTGGCTATGAGGATGTCGTCCAAATAAATGAAAGCGAAGTCCAGGTCGCGTCCCACCGCGTCCATTCACCGCTGGAACGTCTGTGCGGCATTCTTCAGGCCGAACAGCATGCGGAGGAACTCGAAAAGGCCGAACGGGGTGATGAGAGCCGTTTTGGGGACGTCGTCTGGATGCATCGGGATTTGATGGTATCCCCGGACGAGGTCTACCTTGGAGAAGATCCGTGCACCGTGCAGGTTTGCTGCAAAGTCCTGAATGTGCGGCACAAGGTAGCGGTCCGGTGTTGTAGCCTCGTTCAGCCTGCGGTAGTCGCCGCATGGTCTCCAGCCCCCTGTTGCTTTGGGCACCATGTGCAGGGGGGAGGCCCATGGGCTGTCGGACCGCCGTATGATCCCCAATTCCTCCATCCTCTTGAACTCCTCCTTCACCAGTCGGAGCTTGTCCGGGGGAAGCCTTCGAGCACGGGCGTGGAGGGGTGGTCCCTGGGTCGGGATGTGGTGCTGTACGCTGTGTCTGGGCATGGCTGCCGTGAACTTCGGTGCCAGAACCGATGGGAAATCCGCCAGGACCCTGGTGAAGTCGTTGTCGGACAGCGTGATGGAGCCGAGGTGAGGGGCTGGCAACTGGGCTTCTCACAGGGAGAACGTCTGAAAGGTCTCGGCGTGGACCAGTCTCTTCCTTGGCAGCTCGCAAGAAATCTGCTCCCAGGAGCGGTTGGGCTACGGCAGCCAGTGTGAAGTCCCACGTGAACAGGCTGGAGCCGAACTGTAGCCGTACCGTACGGGTGCCGTAGGTCCTTACTGTGCTGCCGTTCGCGGCCCGCAGGGTGGGACCCAGTTCTCTGTGGCGGGTGTCGTAACTCGTCGGAGGTAAGACGCTGATCTCGGCTCTGGTGTCGACCAAAAAGTGGCGGCCCGACTGCTTGTCCCAGACATACAGGAGGCTATCCCGATGGCCAGCCGCCGTAGCCATCAGCGGCGGCTGGCCCTGGCGTTTCCCGGGAACTTGCAGGGCGGGCTACAACGACGGGCTTCTGCGCCCCACCGCTGGTGGTAGAAACACCATTGTTTGTTGGCCTCTGCACTCCTGCCTCTGGGTTTTGTGGGCTCTGCTGCCAGGCCTGGTCTAGTCTGCTGTTGGGCGCGTGGCTTAGTGATCTGTGCGACGGACGCCCCACTCTCCTTCTTGGCTTTCCACAGCACATCTGCCTGGGCCGCCACTTTCCGCGGGTCGCTGAAATCCACGTCGGACAGCAGCAGGCGTATGTCCTCGGGCAGCTGCTCCAGGAATGCCTGCTCAAACATGAGGCAGGGCTTGTGTCCTCCAGCCACGGACAGCATCTCGTTCATCAAAGCCAACGGTGGCCTGTCCCCCAAACCATCCAGGTGCAGTAAACGGGCAGCTCGCTCGCGCCGTGAGAGTCCAAAAGTCCTTTTGAGCAGGGCTTTGAATTCTGTGTATTTGCCGTCCTCCGGGGGCGATTGTATGAACTCCTCAACCTGGGCGGCCGTCTCCTGGTCGAGGGAGCTCACCACGTAGTAGTAACGTGTGGCATCCCAGGTTATCTGTCGAATGTGGAATTGGGCTTCTGCTTGCTGGAACCACGGTCGTCGCAGCGTCCAGAAGCTTGGCAGTTTTAACGAAACTACATGAACAGATGCGGCGTCATTCATCTTCGGCCCAAATATCGTTTGGGCCGTCGGGGTCACCAATTGTAGCGGTGTGCTACACGCAGCACTGGAATAACGACACGTAGTCGGTGAGCTGCAGTTGCAAAAGAGGTTTATTCAAACTTCGCGGCCTCGCTTTAAAGCCTTCCTGATCCCGCCCTCCCCGGGCGGGAATGCTGTAGGGGGCGCGTATTCACAGTCCCGTCCCGCGCACGGGCTTCTCCCCTTGCTGGTGAAGCTGGCTTGGCGCCCTCTTTGGGACCGGCCTCAATGCCGGCGCGCGCCGATTTGTGAGCCGGTTCGAGTGCGCTGGGAAGTGGGTCGCCACAATGTCACAAGCCATGACATACAGAGAGTGTAGAACATTAGAGCACACTTCAATGACTGGTGTACAATGACACCCAGGTCTCGTTGCACCTCCCCTTTTCCTAATCGGCCACCATTCAGATAATAATCTGTTTTCCTGTTCTTGCAACCAAAGTGGATGACCTCACATTTATCCACATTAAATTGCATCTGCCATGAATTTGCCCACTCACCTAACCTATCCAAGTCACCCTGCATCCTCTTAGCATCCTCCTCACAGCTAACACCACCGCCCAGCTTCGTGTCATCCGCAAACTTGGAGATGCTGCATTTAATTCCCTCGTCTAAATCATTAATATATATTGTAAACATCTGGGGTCCCAGCACTGAGCCTTGAGGTACCCCACTAGTCACTGCCTGCCATTCTGAATAGGTCCCGTTTACTCCCACTCTTTGCTTCCTGTCTGCCAACCAATTCTCTATCCACATCAATACCATACCCCCAATACCGTGTGCTTTAAGTTTGCACACTAATCTCCTGTGTGGGACCTTGTCAAAAGCCTTTTGAAAATCTAAATATACCACATCCACTGGCTCTCCCCTATCCACTCTACTAGTTACATCTTCAAAAAATTCTATAAGATTCGTCAGACATGATTTTCCTTTCACAAATCCATGCTGACTTTGTCCGATGATTTCACCTCTTTCCAAATGTGCTGTTATCACATCTTTGATAACCGACTCTAGCATTTTCCCCACCACCGATGTCAGACTAACCGGTCTATAATTCCCCGGTTTCTCGCTCCCTCCTTTTTGTAAAAAGTGGGGTTACATTAGCCACCCTCCAATCCTCAGGAACTAATCCAGAATCTAAGGAGTTTTGAAAAATTATCACTAATGCATCCACTATTTCTTGGGCTACTTCCTTAAGCACTCTGGGATGCAGACCATCTGGCCCTGGGGATTTATCTGCCTTTAATCCCTTCAATTTACCTAACACCACTTCCCTACTAACATGTATTTCCCTCAGTTCCTCCATCTCACTAGACCCTCGGTCCCTTACTATTTCCGGAAGATTATTTATGTCCTCCTTAGTGAAGACAGAACCAAAGTAGTTATTCAATTGGTCTGCCATGTCTTTGTTCCCTATGATCAATTCACCTGTTTCTGACTGAAAAGGACCTACATTTGTCTTGACCAATCTTTTTCTTTTCACGTATCTATAAAAGCTTTTGCAGTCAGTTTTTATGTTCCCTGCCAGCTTTCTCTCATAATCTTTTTTCCCTTTCCTAATTAAGCCCTTTGTCCTCCTCTGCTGGTCTCTGAATTTCTCCCAGTCCTCAGGTGTGCCGCTTTTTTTTGCTAATTTATATGTTTCTTCTTTGGACTTGACACTATCCCTAATTTCCCTTGTCAGCCACGGGTGCACTACCTTCCCTGGTTTATTCTTTTGCCAAACTGGGATGAACAATTGTTGTAGTTCATCCATGCGATCTTTAAATGCTTGCCATTGCATATCCACCGTCAACCCTTTAAGTATCATTTGCCAGTCTATCTTAGCTAATTCACGTCTCATACCTTCAAAGTTACCCTTCTTTAAGTTCAGAACCTTTGTTTCTGAGTTAACTATGTCACTCTCCATCTTAATGAAGAATTCCACCATATTATGGTCACTCTTACCCAAGGGGCCTCGCACGATAAGATTGCTAATTAACCCTTCCTCATTGCTCAATACCCAATCTAGAATGGCCTGCTCTCTAGTTGGTTCCTCGACATGTTGGTTCAGAAAACCATCCCACATACATTCCAAGAAATCCTCTTCCTCAGCACCCTTACCAATTTGGTTCACCCAATCTATATGTAGATTGAAGTCACCCATTATAACTACTGTTCCTTTATTGCACGCATTTCTAATTTCCTGTTTAATGCCATCCCCAACCTCACTACTACTGTTAGGTGGCCTGTACACAACTCCCACCAGCGTTTTCTGCCCCTTAGTGTTATGCAGCTCTACCCATATTGATTCCACATCCTCCACTCTATCTGTGTCCTCTGATCCTAAACTCCCCCACTATAGGAAACATCCTCTCCACATCCACTCTATCTGTGTCCTCTGGTTCTAGACTCCCCCACTATAGGAAACATCCTCATAGTTAACCCCTTTCATTCCCCGAATATTGTAGTGAACATCCTCTGAACCGTCTCCAATATCAGCACATCCTTTCTTGGCGATTGTAGGGATGACTTACAGCAGACTGAAAATCTTGAGCATGTAGCTATTAAGGAAGAGGATGTGCTGGAGCTTTTGAAAATATCAAGTTGGATAAGTCGCCAGATCCGGATGAGATGTACCCCAGGCTACTGTGGGTGGTGAGGGAAGAAATTGCTGAGCCTCTGGCGATGATCTTTGCATCATCAATGGGGATGGGAGAGGTTCCCGAGGATTGGAGGGTTGCAGATGTTGTTCCTTTATTCAGTAAAGGGAGTAGAGATAGCCCAGGAAATTATAGACCAGTGAGTCTTACCTCATAGTTGATAGGTTGATGGAGAAGATCCTGAGAGGCAGGATTTATGAACATTTGGAGAGACATAATATGATTAGGAGTAGTCAGCATGGCTTTGTCAAAGGCAGGTCGTGCCTTACGAGCCTGACTGAATTTTTTGAGGATGTGACTAAACACATTGATGAAGGAAGAGCAGTAGATGTAGTGTATATGGATTTCAGCAAGGCATTTGATAAGGTGCCCCATGCAAGGCTTATTGAGAATGTAAGGAGGCATGGGATCGAAGGGGACATTGCTTTGTGGATCCAGAACTGGCTTTCCCACAGAAAGCAAAGAGTGGTTGTAGACGGGTCATATTCTGCATGGAGGTCGGTGACCAGTGGTGTGCCTCAGGGATCTGTTCTGGAACCCTTACTCTTCGTGATTTTTATAAGTGACCAGGATGAGGAAGTGGAGGGATGGGTCAGTAAGTTTGCTGATGACACAAAGGTTGGAGATGTTGTGGATAGTGTGGAGGGCTGTCAGAGGTTACAACGGGACATTGATAGGATGCAAAACTCGGCTGAGAAGTGGCAGGTGGAGTTCAACCCAGATAAGTGTGAGGTGGTTCATTTTGGTAGGTCAAATATGATGGCAGAATATAGTATTAATGGTAAGACTCTTGGCAGTGTGGAGGATCAGAGGGATCTTGGGGTCCGAGTCCATATGATGCTCAAAGCATCTGCACAGGTTGACTCTGTGGTTAAGAAGGTGTACGGTGTATTGGCCTTCTTCAATGGTAGAATTGAATTTAGGAGCCGAGAAGTAATGTTGCAGCTATATAGGACCCTGGTCAGACCCCACTTGGAGTACTGTGCTCAGTTCTGTTCGCCTCACTACAGGAAGGATGTGGAAGCCATAGAAAGGGTCCAGAGGAGATTTACCAGGATGTTGCCTGGATTGGGGAGCATGCCTTATGAGAATAGGTTGAGTGAACTCGGCCTTTTCTCTTTGGAGTGACGGAGGATGAGAGGTGACCTGATAGAGGTGTATAAGATGATGAGAGGCGTTGATCGTGTGGATAGTCAGAGGCTTTTTTCCCAGGGCTGAAATGGCTAATATGAGAGGACACAGGTTTAAGGTGCTGGGGAGTAGGTACAGAGGAGATGTCAGGGGTAGGTTTTTCACTCAGAGAGTGGTGAGTGTGTGGAATGGGCTGCCGGCAACGGTGGTAGAGGCGGATTTGATAGAGTCTTTTAAGAGACTCCTGGACAGGTACATGGAGCTTAGAGAATCGAGGGCTATGGGTAACCCTAGGTAATTTCTAAGATAAGGACATGTTCAGCACAGCATTGTGGGCCAAAGGGCCTGTATTGTGCTGTAGGTTTTCTATGTTTCTATAAATTACAGCAGGAAGTAAAAAATAAATTAAATATCTAGTGTAAAAAGAGAGGGTAAAAATACTGAGCTGTTGTTCATGGGTTCACTGTCCATTCAGAAATCTGATGGCAGAGGGGGAGAAGCTGTTCCTGAATCGCTGAGTGTGTGTCTTCAGGCTCCTGTACCTCCTCCCTGATGACAGAGGGGGAGAAGCTGTTCCTGAATCGTTGAGTGTGTGTCTTCAGGCTCCTGTACCTCCTCCCTGATGACAGAGGGGGAGAAGCTGTTCCTGAATCGTTGAGTGTGTGTCTTCAGGCTCCTGTACCTCCTCCCTGATGACAGAGGGGGAGAAGCTGTTCCTGAATCACTGAGTGTGTGCCTTCAGGCTCCTGTACCCCCTCCCTGATGGCAGAGGGGAAGAAGCTATTCCTGAATCGCTGAGTGTGTGTCTTCAGGCTCCTGTACCCCCTCCCTGATGGCAGAGGGGAAGAAGCTGTTCCTGAATTGCTGAGTGTGTGTCTTCAGGCCCCTGTACCTCCTCCCTGATGGCAGAGGGGAAGAAGCTTTTCCTGAATCGTTGTGTGTGTCTTCAGGCCCCTGTACCTCCTCCCTGATGGCAGAGGGGAAAAAGCTGTTCCTGAATCATTGAGTGTGTGTCTTCAGGCTCCTGTACCTCCTCCCTGATGGCAGAGGGGAAGAAGCTGTTCCTGAATCATTGAGTGTGTGTCTTCAGGCTCCTGTACCTCCTCCCTGACAGCAGAGGCGAAGAAGCTGTTCCTGAATCGCTGAGTGTGTGTCTTCAGGCTCCTGTACCTCCTCCCTGATGGCAGAGGGGAAGAAGCTGTTCCTGAATCGTTGAGTGTGTGTCTTCAGGCTCCTGTACCTCTTCCCTGATGGCAGAGGGGAAGAAGCTGTTCCTGAATCATAGAGTGTGTGTCTTCAGGCTCCTGTACCTCCTCCCTGACAGCAGAGGCGAAGAAGCTGTTCCTGAATCGCTGAGTGTGTGTCTTCAGGCTCCTGTACCTCCTCCCTGATGGCAGAGGGGAAGAAGCTGTTCCTGAATCGTTGAGTGTGTGTCTTCAGGCTCCTGTACCTCCTCCCTGATGGCAGAGGGGAAGAAGCTGTTCCTGAATCGTTGAGTGTGTGTCTTCAGGCTCCTGTACTCCCTCCCTGATGGCAGAGGGGAAGAAGCTGTTCCTGAATCGTTGAGTGTGTGTCTTCAGGCTCCTGTACCTCCTCCCTGATGGCAGAGGGGAAGAAGCTGTTCCTGAATCACTGAGTGTGTGTCTTCAGGCTCCTGTACCTCCTCCCTGATGGCAGAGGGGAAGAAGCTGTTCCTGAATCGTTGAGTGTGTGTCTTCAAGCTCCTGTACCTCCTCCCTGATGGCAGAGGGGAAGAAGCTGTTCCTGAATCGTTGAGTGTGTGTCTTCAGGCTCCTGTACCTCCTCCCTGATGGCAGAGGGGAAGAAGCTGTCCCTGAATCGTTGAGTGCGTGTCTTCAGGCTCCTGTATCTCCTCCCTGATGGCAGAGGGGAAGAAGCTGTTCCTGAATCGTTGAGTGTGTGTCTTCAGGCTCCTGTACCTCCTCCCTGATGGCAGAAGGGAAGAAGCTGTTCCTGAATCGTTGAGTGTGTGTCTTCAGGCTCCTGTATCTCCTCCCCGATGGCAGAGGGGAAGGAGCTGTTCCTGAATCGTTGAGTGTGTGTCTTCAGGCTCCTGTACCTCCTCCCTGATGGCAGAGGGGGAGAAGCTGTTCCTGAATCGTTGAGTGTGTGCCTTCAGGCCCCTGTACCTCCTCCCTGATGGCAGAGGGGGAGAAGCTGTTCCTGAATCGCTGAGTGTGTGCCTTCAGGCTCCTGTACCCCCTCCCTGATGGCAGAGGGGAAGAAGCTGTTCCTGAATCGTTGAGTGTGTGCCTTCAGGCCCCTGTACCACCTCCCTGATGGTAGCAATGAGAAGAGGGCACGTCCTGGGTGGTGGGGGTTCTTGATGATGGATTCCAGCTTTCTGAGGCATTGCCTGTTGAGGGGATGCTGGGGAGCCTGGTGCCCTTGATGGAGCTGACTGAATTTGCCACTTTCAGCTGCTCATTTCGGTCCTGTGCAGTGCCCCCTTCCTCCATAGCAGACGGTGATGCTGCCTGTAGAAATTTGTCAGTGTCTTTGGTGACATACCAAAGCTCCTAATGAAATCTAGCCACTGTCGTGCCTTCTGTGTAAGTGCATCGATACGCTGGGCCCAGGATCGATCCTCGGAGACGCTGACACCCAGCAACTTGAAGTTGTTCACTCTGTCCACTTCTGATCCGTCCGTGAGGACTGTCGTGTGTTCCCTTGTCCTCCTCTTTCTGAAGTCCACAGTTGATTTCTTGGACTTGGTGGCATTTGTGCTGTGACTAGCCTGTCGGTGGTATTTGTGCTGTGCCTAGCCTATCGGTGGTAGTTGTGCTGTGACTAGCCTGTCGGTGGCATTTGTGCTGTGCCTAGCCTGTCGGTGGCATTTGTGCTGTGCCTAGCCTATCGGTGGTAGTTGTGCTGTGCCTAGCCTGTTGGTGGTATTTGTGCTGTGCCTAGCCTGTCGGTGGTATTTGTGCTGTGACTAGCCTGTCGGTGGTATTTGTGCTGTGATTAGCCTGTTGGTGGTATTTGTGCTGTGATTAGCCTATCGGTGGCATTTGTGCTGTGATTAGCCTATCGGTGGCATTTGTGCTGTGACTAGCCTATCGGTGGTATTTGTGCTGTGCCTAGCCTATCGGTGGCATTTGTGCTGTGTCTAGCTTATCGGTGGCATTTGTGCTGTGATTAGCCTATCGGTGGTATTTGTGCTGTGCCTAGCCTATCGGTGACATTTGAGCTGTGCCTAGCCTATCGGTGGCATTTGAGCTGTGATTAGCCTATCGGTGGCATTTGTGCTGTGCCTAGCCTATCGGTGGCATTTGTGCTGTGCCTAGCCTGTCGGTGGCATTTGTGCTGTGATTAGCCTATCGGTGGTATTTGTGCTGTGCCTAGCCTGTTGGTGGCATTTGTGCTGTGACTAGCCTATCGGTGGTATTTGTGCTGTGATTAGCCTATCGGTGGCATTTGTGCTGTGCCTAGCCTATGGGTGGCATTTGTGCTGTACCTAGCCTATGGGTGGTATTTGTGCTGTGCCTAGCCTATGGGTGGCATTTGTGCTGTGCCTAGCCTGTCGGTGGCATTTGTGCTGTGACTAGCCTATCCGTGGCATTTGTGCTGTGCCTAGCCTGTCGGTGGTATTTGTGCTGTGCCTAGCCTATCGGTGGTATTTGTGCTGTGCCTAGCCTATCGGTGGCATTTGTGCTGTACCTAGCCTATGGGTGGCATTTGTGCTGTGCCTAGCCTATCGGTGGTATTTGTGCTGTGCCTAGCCTGTCGGTGGTATTTGTGCTGTGCCTAGCCTATCGGTGGCATTTGTGCTGTGATTAGCCTATCGGTGGCATTTGAGCTGTGCCTAGCCTATCGGTGGCATTTGTGCTGTGATTAGCCTATCGGTGGCATTTGAGCTGTGCCTAGCCTATCGGTGGCATTTGAGCTGTGATTAGACTATCGGTGGCATTTGTGCTGTGATTAGCCTATCGGTGACATTTGTGCTGTGCCTAGCCTGTTGGTGGCATTTGTGCTGTGACTAGCCTATCGGTGGCATTTGTGCTGTGATTAGCCTGTTGGTGGCATTTGTGCTGTGCCTAGCCTGTTGGTGGCATTTGTGCTGTGACTAGCCTATCCGTGGCATTTGTGCTGTGATTAGCCTATCGGTGGCATTTGAGCTGTGCCTAGCCTATCGGTGGCATTTGAGCTGTGATTAGACTATCGGTGGCATTTGTGCTGTGCCTAGCCTGTTGGTGGTATTTGTGCTGTGCCTAGCCTGTCGGTGGTATTTGTGCTGTGCCTAGCCTATCGGTGGCATTTGTGCTGTGCCTAGCCTGTTGGTGGTATTTGTGCTGTGCCTAGCCTGTCGGTGGTATTTGTGCTGTGCCTAGCCTGTCGGTGGTATTTGTGCTGTGCCTAGCCTATCGGTGGCATTTGTGCTGTGCCTAGCCTGTTGGTGGTATTTGTGCTGTGCCTAGCCTGTCGGTGGTATTTGTGCTGTGCCTAGCCTGTCGGTTGCATTTGTGCTGTGATTAGCCTATCGGTGGCATTTGAGCTGTGCCTAGCCTATCGGTGGCATTTGAGCTGTGATTAGACTATCGGTGGCATTTGTGCTGTGCCTAGCCTGTTGGTGGTATTTGTGCTGTGCCTAGCCTGTCGGTGGTATTTGTGCTGTGATTAGCCTATCGGTGGCATTTGTGCTGTGCCTAGCCTGTTGGTGGTATTTGTGCTGTGCCTAGCCTGTCGGTGGTATTTGTGCTGTGCCTAGCCTGTCGGTTGCATTTGTGCTGTGATTAGCCTATCGGTGGCATTTGAGCTGTGATTAGCCTATCGGTGGCATTTGAGCTGTGCCTAGCCTGTTGGTTGTATTTGTGCTGTGCCTAGCCTGTCGGTGGTATTTGAGCTGTGCCTGGTCCTGGGTGTAGAGAGAGTAGAGCAGTGGACGAAGCAGATGCCCCTGAGGTGTGCCAGTGTTGAGAAGGTGGTATTTCCGACCCGCACTGGCCGTGGCTTCCAGATGAGGAATTCGAGGATCCAGCGGCAGAGGGAGATTGGCCAAGATCAACGGGTAAATACGAGCGGAATCTGGAAGCGAGTGAAAACAGGTCCGTGAACACCAGCTAACAGGGACACAGGTATACCAGGCGAGTGGGTTAATGTCCAGAAACTAAATGCTAGTACAAACACAATGAGCCGAATGTCCATTCTCTGACTTTTCTCTACAAGTGCCCAGCTTAGGTGACAGTCCAGATTGGAGTTGAGTTGGGGATGACCTGCTGTGCAAGGGTGCCATTAAACTGGAGGGGACACAGAAAAGTTATGAGGATGTTGTTGGGACTGGGGGGGGGGGGGGGGGTTTGAGGTTCTAGGAGAGGCTGGGACTGTACCCCCGGAGTGAAGGAGGCTGAGGGGTTTCTAAAATCACTGGGCAGATGATCCCAGAGGGGAGGAGATCTAGGCCTCATATGGAGCCAGTGATCATTAATGGAGAATGTGTGGAGCAGGTTAAGACCTACAAGTATCTGGGAGTACAGTTAGACGAGAAGCTAGACTGGACTGCCAACACAGGTGCCTTGTGCAGGAAGGCACAGAGTTGACTGTACTTCCTTAGAAGGTTGGCGTCATTCAATGTCTGTAGTGAGATGCTGAAGATGTTCTATAGGTCAGTTGTGGAGAGCGCCCTCTTCTTTGTGGTGGCGTGTTGGGGAGGAAGCATTAAGAAGAGGGACGCCTCACGTCTTAATAAGCTGGTAAGGAAGGCGGGCTCTGTTGTGGGCAAAGTACTGGAGAGTTTAACATCGGTAGCTGAGCGAAGGGCGCTGAGTAGGCTACGGTCAATTATGGAAAACTCTGAACATCCTCTACATAGCACCATCCAGAGACAGAGAAGCAGTTTCAGCGACAGGTTACTATCGATGCAATGCTCCTCAGACAGGATGAAGAGATCAATACTCCCCAATGCCATTCGGCTTTACAATTCAACCGCCAGGTGTAAGATATGTTAAAGTGCCGGGGTTGATTGTATTTAAGTAAGAACTTTTTAAAAGCTATTATTAATGCTTTTTGAGAGAGTGATTTAGATGCATATCATATTTTTACTGAGTTAAGTATTGTATGTAATTAGTTTTGCTACAACAAGTGTATGGGACATTGGAAAAAATGTTGAATTTCCCCATGGGGATGAATAAAGTATCTATCTATCTATCTATCTATCTATCTATCTATCTATCTATCACAGCACAGGAGGTTCTGCAGGCGCTGGTGGAACTCAGCAGGTCAGGCAGCTTCTATGGGAATGAGTAGAGTCAAAGCTTTGGGCCGAGGTCCTTCACTGAGGTGAGAGGGGGAAGATCTAAAGAGAACCTCAGGGGAAGTTTTGGGGGGGTTTGAGGGGGTTATGTGGAACGAAATGGCAGAGGGGGGTATAATTACAATGGTTAAAAGATATTTAGATAAGTACATGGTTCGGAAAGGACAAGGGATGAGGGCAAACTGCAGGCAAGTGAGACACCTGGGCCAGTATAGTTGAGTTGGACTGAAGGGCCTGTTTTCGGTGGTGTATAGCTCCAAGTCTATGGTTCATTCCCTGGGTAATGCAATCCGAAACAGAGAACGAACCAACTGTGCACTCGTCCGTATTCCACTGCTCTCTCTCTCTCTCTCACACACACACAGATACACACACACACACACACACACACACACACACAGACACACACACACAGACACACACACACACACAGATATGCATACACACTCTTTACTCTACATCTTTCCCCCCTCTCTCTGACATCTCTCTCTTTCTCTCTGTCACACGCTCATTCTCTCTCACTCTCTCCGTCTCTATCACACTCTCACACACACCGACTTTCTCACACGCACACACACTCTCTCTCTCACTTTATCTCTCTCCCCCTCTCTCTCACACACTCGCTTTCTCGCACGCACACACTCCCTCTCTCACACACTCGCTTTCTCTCATGTACACACATTCTCCCTCAATCTCTCTCTCACTCTGTCTCTGCCCTCTCTCTCACACCCTCGCTTTCTCGCACGCACACACACCCTCTCCATCTCTCTCACTCTCCCTCTCTCCCCTTCTCTCTCTCACACTCTCTCACTTTCACACACGCACACTCTCTCACTGTGTCTTTCCCTCACTCGCTCTCTCTCCCTCTGCATAATACTAGGTTTAGCTCACTTCACGGAGTCCGCAAAGCTATGAAACAACACATTTGCCACCAGGATATGTAAATACTCCCGCCCACCTTTCTCTGTTTGCTCTCCCCCGCCATTTCAATTTAAAAACAAAAAAATCACCTCCGCAAACCCTTCAAAGTTTGTAACAGAAAGAGGGCCTGCTGGAAATACCCAGGGGTCGGGCAGCATCTGTGGGAAGACAAACGAGATCACAGCTCGCTGCTGTCTCCTCGAAAGCTGCCGAGTGGTTTGCCGGCATTTTCCATCGCAGGTTGCCAGCAAATTGTTTGTTTTTGTTTTGCTTCTCAGCTACGGATGAAAACCGTTTTCTTGTTTTCACGAAGTTACTTCGATGGAAAATCCCTCAAGAAGTAGTGGATACGGCCCAGTCCAAAATGAGTAAAGCCCTCCCCACCACTGAGCACATCTACACAAAGTGTTGTCACAGGAAAGTGGCATCCATCATCGGGACCCCCACCACCCAGGACATGCTCTCTTCTCACTGCTGCCATCAGGAAGATGGTACAGGAGCCTCAGGTCCCACACCACCAGGTTCAGGAACAGTTATTACCGCTCATCCATCAGGCTTCTGAACCAGTGAGGATAACCTCAACTCTGAACTGATTCCATCGGGAAGGAGGTACAGGAGCCTCAGGTCCCACAGCACCAGGTTCAGGAACAGTTATTACCCCTCAACCATCAGGCTACTGAACCAGTGAGGATAACCTCAACTCTGAACTGATTCCATCGGGAAGGAGGTACAGGAGCCTCAGGTCCCACACCACCAGGTTCAGGAACAGTTATTACCCCTCAACCATCAGGCTCCTGAACCAGAGGGGATAACCTCAACTCTGAACTGATTCCATTGGGAAGGAGGTACAGGAGCCTCAGGTCCCACACCACCAGGTTCAGGAACAGTTATTACCCCTCAACCATCAGGCTCCTGAACCAGTGAGGATAACCTCAACTCTGAACTGATTCCATAGGGAAGGAGGTACAGGAGCCTCAGGTCCCACACCACCAGGTTCAGGAACAGTTATTACCCCTCAACCATCAGGCTCCTGAACCAGTGAGGATAACCTCAACTCTGAACTGATTCCATCGGGAAGGAGGTACAGGAGCCTCAGGACCCACACCACCAGGTTCAGGAACAGTTATTACCCCTCAACCATCAGGCTCCTGAACCAGTGCTCCTGTACCTGAGGGGGCACTGAGAGGAAGGGGGCATTGAGAACTAGGGACGAAGGGGGAAAGATTCACTGGGGTGGGTGGTGCAAACCTTTTCACCCGGAATGTCCTACCAGGGGCACATGAACAACATCGAAAAGGTACTTGGACCGGGGACATGGATGGGAAAGACTGGGGTTCCCCACTCTTTCTCGCCGTAATGCGAGTGGTGGGCGGACCCGGGGTGGGAGCCCAGCTCTGGAGGGATACGGGCCAAGCATGGGGCAGATAGGGCTGGCTTAGGACAGGTGAGCTGGGCCAGATCAGACCAAGAGGAAGACACACAAAACACCAGGGATCTCAGCAGGTCAGGCAGCAGCCGGGGAGGGGAATAAACCTTCGACTTTTCAGGCCGTGTGCTTAGTAGCTCCTGTTTTCGTGCAGTAGGGTCCCTCAGCAACAGCATTTGCACGAAAAGCCTTTTGATATCTAAACTTCAGAGGGACCAGCTCAAGAGTTGATCCGCCAGTTTCCTTGGGGTAAGATTTTATCAAACTTGCGAGACTGTAATGGGTATAATTCTCATAACTCCCTCATGATTTCAATCACTCTTACCGCCAGCTTTCTCCGTCACCACTGTTCTGAGCACATCTTCACACGACACAGCTCTTCAAATGTCTTTATGTTGTAATGCGCGTGCTGTGAATGAAAATTGACAAAATCACATACTTCTGGTTTTATTTATTAATTGAAGGCGATAACAAAACCAGAAAGAATCAGGTTTACTATCACCGGTATATGTCGTGAAATTTGTTAACTGTACAATGCAATACTTAATAGCAAAAAAAGAGACATATACACTGTATATCTGTATACAAACAAATATTTGTATATCTCAAATAGTTAAATAAGTAGAGCAAAAATAGAAATAAAAAAGTAGTGAGGTGGTGTTCATGGGTTCACTGTCCATTCAGAAATCTGACGGCAGAGGGGGAGAAGCTGTTCCTGAATCGTTGAGTGTGTGTCTTCAGGCTCCTGTACCTCCTCCCTGATGGCAGAGGGGAAGAAGCTGTTCCTGAATCGTTGAGTGTGTGTCTTCAGGCTCCTGTACCTCCTCCCTGATGGCAGAGGGGAAGAAGCTGTTTCTGAATCAGTGAGTGTGTGTCTTCAGGCTCCTGTACCTCCTCCCTGATGGCAGAGGGGAAGAAGCTGTTCCTGAATCGTTGAGTGTGTGTCTTCAGGCTCCTGTACCTCCTCCCTGATGGCAGAGGGGAAGAAGCTGTTCCTGAATCGTTGAGTGTGTGTCTTCAGGCTCCTGTACCCCCTCCCTGATGGCAGAGGGGAAGAAGCTGTTCCTGAATCGTTGAGTGTGTGTCTTCAGGCTCCTGTATCTCCTCCCTGATGGCAGCAATGAGAAGAGGGCATGTCCTGGGCGGTGGGGGGTCCTTAATGATGGACGCTGCCTTTTTGAGGCATCGCTGCTTGAAGATGTCCTGGATGTTGGGGAGCCCGGTGCCTGTGATGGAGCTGACTGAGTTTACAACTTTCTGCAGCTCATTTCGACCCTGTACAGTGCCCTCCCCCCCATACCAGACAGTGACACAGACGGTTAAAATGCTTTCCACGGTACATTTGTAGAAACTTGTAGAAATGATTGTCAGATGTACGGAGATCCGGTGAGAAGCCGGTCTTGTACTCTGGTCACACCGATCCGATCAATGCCCAGGGCATTGAGGTGGCACAGGGGAAAACAGCAGAACGCAGAATAAAGTGTCACAGTCACATAGAGAGGGCTGTGCGGGCAGGCGAGAATGAACAAGATCGTACCGAGGCAGATTGTGAGGTCAAGAACACGGTCATTGTTCCAGGAAACTTTATATCAGCGGGTAGACACTGTCCTTGACCGTGGTGGTATGTGTTCTCAGGCTTTTGTATCTTCTGCCCGATGGGGGGTGGGGGGAGAGAGAATGCCCGGGCTGGGGGGGCGGGGGGGGTGTCTTTGATTACGTTGGCTGCTTTACCAAGGCAGCAGGAAGTGTCGGCCGGTACGCTGACTGATAAAGAAGTTAATGAAAACATTTGAAGTTGTTGTGGGAACCTGGTGACAAACTACCGCACTCTGCAAAACTCTTCACCACATACATATCGCTCGGGTGCCTGAGACTTTTGCACAGGACTGTAGTAATTTTATGTATCGCACTGTACTGCTGTCACAAAAATAAACAAATTTCATGACAGATGTGAGTGATGATAAACCTGATTCTGATCTGGGTCTCTATTGTGGACTGAGAGTGGGAAGGGGGCAGGGAGAGGGGAATCATGGTTGGGAAAAGGGGAAGGGAGAGGGGGAGGGAGCGGGAAGCACCAGAGAGACATTCTGTAATGATCAATAAACCGATCGTTTGGAATCAAATGACCTTGCCTGGTGTCTCAGGGCTGGGTGTGTCTGTACCCACCCCTGACACTCCTTCTCTGCCCCCTGTCCCACACCCCTCCCACGGCGCTCCACCCTCACCATTCCCAACATCCTTTGCTCCCACCAGATTTACAAACTCGCTCTCCGCTCCACGTTGACAAATACAGGACGGGGCCAGGGTCTCAGGCAGCCTGGCTGTGTAAATGCATCCGAGAGCTTTTCACAGCACAGTAAAGGTGATAAATATACCTGATTCTTGAATCTTCAACCTCCTCTCTACTCTGCCGGCCATGGGCTCAGAAAGGCATGGGACCCAGGGAAGTTTGGCCTGGTAGATTCAGAATTGGCTTGCCTGCAGAAGGCAGAGGGTCGTGGTGGAGGGAGTACATTCAGATTGGAGGGTTGTGACTAGTGGTGTCCCACAAGGATCTGTTCTGGGACCTCTACTTTTTGTGATTTTTATTAACGACCTGGATGTGGGGGTAGAAGGGTGGGTTGGCAAGTTTGCAGATGACACAAAGGTTGGTGGTGTTGTAGATAGTGTAGAGGATTGTCGAAGATTGCAGGGAGACATTGATAGGATGCAGAAGTGGGCTGAGAAGTGGCAGATGGAGTTCAACCCGGAGAAGTGTGAGGTGGTTCACTTTGGAAGGAGAAACTCCAAGGCAGAGTACAAAGTAAATGGCAGGATACTTGGTAGGTGGAGGAGCAGAGGGATCTGGGGGTACATGTCCACAGATCCCTGAAAGTTGCCTCACAGGTAGATAGGGTAGTTAAGAAAGCTTATGGGGTGTTAGCTTTCATAAGTCGAGGGATAGAGTTTAAGAGACGCGATGTAATGATGCAGCTCCATAAAACTCTAGTTAGGCCACAGTTGGAGTACTGTGTCCAGTTCTGGTTGTCTCACTATAGGAAGGATGTGGAAGCATTGGAAAGGGTACAGAGGAGATTTACCAAGATGCTGCCTGATTTAGAGAGTATGGATTATGATCAGAGATTAAGGGAGTTAGGGCTTTACTCTTTGGAGAGATGGAGGATGAGAGGAGACATGATAGAGGTATACAAGATATTAAGAGGAATAGATAGAGGGGACAGCCAGCACCTCTTCCCCAGGGCACCACTGCTCAGTACAAGAGGACATGGCTTTAAGTTAAGGGGAGGGAAGTTCAAGGGGGATATTAGAGGAAGGTTTTTCACTCAGAGAGTGGTCGGTGCGTGGAATGCACTGCCTGAGTCAGTGGTGGAGGCAGACACACTAGTGAAGTTTAAGAGACTACTAGACAGGTACATGGAGGCATTTAAGGTGGGGGGGTTTATATGGGAGGCAGGGTTTGAGGGTCGGCACAACATTGTGGGCCGAAGGGCCTGTAACGTGCTGTACTGTTCTGTGTTCTAAACGGCCGCAGGGGTGGTCAGTGTGAAAGGCCGATCCACTGCCGCTGTAACGCGCTGTACTGTTCTGTGTTCTAAACGGCCGCAGGGTGGTCAGTGTGAAAGGCCGCTGAGGTAGGACTGGCTTCACGCTGGAGTGACGGTGCAGAAAATTTAAAAACCAGCCTCATCTGCCAGCGCAGCGCTGCCAAGTCTCAGCTGAAAGCCTTAGCGAAAGGGAAAGTGATCAAACAGAAACACTTCCACATTGGGAAACTTCTTCGGGCCACAGATTCCTGTAAACTCGCGCTTTGTGAAAGTGAATGCCTTTTGCCCGCATTGCAACACACTGCACCTTCAGTTTTAACCCCGTCCTCGCCTGCTGGGACTCAGCCCGCCAGCGGCCACTCCGGGTTCAGGGGAGGAACCCGCGCTGCTCTTGCCCACCGTTTACCTCAGGGTTCAGCCTGCTGCGCTGCAGGAGCAGGCCGTCGATGGATGTCGCGGCCCAGCTGTCGCCCATGCAGCAGCCGATGAACCACAGGCATGAACACTTCAGTGTTCACTGTGGAAAAGGATCTTGATGATTGTAGGGATGACTTGCAGCAGACTGAAAAGCTTGAGCGTGTAGATATTAAGAAAGAGGATGCGCTGGAGCTTTTGGAAAGCATCAAGTTGGATAACTCACCTGGACCGGAGGAGATATACCCCAGGCTACTGTGGGAGGTGAGGGAGGAGATTGCTGAGCCTCTGGCGATGATCTTTGCATCATCAATGGGGACGGGAGAGATTCCCGAGGATTGGAGGGATGCGGGTGTTGTTCCCTTATTCAAGAAAGGGAGTAGAGGTAGCCCAGGAAATTATAGACCAGTGAGCCTTACCTCATGGTTGATAGGTTGATGGAGAAGATCCTGAGAGGCAGGATTTATGAACATTTGGAGAGGTATAATATGATTAGGAGTAGTCAGCATGGCTTTGTCAAAGGCAGGTCGTGCCTTACGAGCCTGATTGAATTTTTTGAGGATGTGACTAAAGACATTCATGAAGGAAGAGCAGTAGATGTAGTGTATATGGATTTCAGCAAGACATTTGACAAGGTACCCCATGCAAGGCTCATTGAGAAAGTAAGGAGGCATGGGATCCAAGGGGACATTGCTTTGTGGATCCAGAACTGGCTTGCCCACAGAAGGCAAAGAGTGGTTGTAGACGGGTCATATTCTGCACGGAGGTCAGTCACCAGTGGTGTGCCTCAGGGATCTGTTCTGGGACCCTTACTCTTCGTGAGTTTTATAAATGACCTGGATGAGGAAGTGGAGGGATGGGTTAGTAAGTTTGCTGATGACACAAAGGTTGGAGGTGTTGTGGATAGTGTAGAGGGCTGTCAGAGGTTACAGCGGGACATTGATAGGATGCAAAACTGTCATGGTCCGGTCCGTGTTCTCCGGAATCCGGGACTTCCGGCTGTCCATTGTTTTAGTTGGGCTTAATCACAGATACCTGATTCTCATATTTGAGCTGAATATAAGCGGCCCTGGGTTTGTGTGTGGTTGCTGGTTTGTCTTGTTGCTATCCTGTCCTTGCCTCTGTGAGGTAAGTTAGACCATCTTTGCCATTACCCTGAGGCTGGACTGTTCCCTTCCTTCCCTCAGAGGCCCTGCTGTCTACCCACGCCTGAGGCCCTGCCGTCTATCCACGCCTGAGGCCCTGCCGTCTACCCACGCCTGAGGCCCTGCCGTCTACCCAGGCCTGAGGCCCTGCCGGCAACCCAGGCCTGAGGCCCTGCCGTCTACCCAGGCCTGAGGCCCTGCCAGCAACCCAGGCCTGAGGCCCTGCCGGCTACCCTCGCCTGAGGCCCTGCCGGCTACCCAGGCCTGAGGCCCTGCCGTCTACCCAGGCCTGAGGCCCTGCCGGCTACCCACGCCTGAGGCCCTGCCGTCTACCCACGGCTGAGGCCCTGCCGGCTACCCAGGCCTGAGGCCCTGCCGGCAACCCAGGCCTGAGGCCCTGCCGTCTACCCAGGCCTGAGGCCCTGCCAGCAACCCAGGCCTGAGGCCCTGCCGGCTACCCTCGCCTGAGGCCCTGCCGGCTACCCAGGCCTGAGGCCCTGCCGTCTACCCAGGCCTGAGGCCCTGCCGGCTACCCACGCCTGAGGCCCTGCCGTCTACCCACGGCTGAGGCCCTGCCGGCTACCCAGGCCTGAGGCCCTGCCGGCAACCCAGGCCTGAGGCCCTGCCGTCTACCCAGGCCTGAGGCCCTGCCAGCAACCCAGGCCTGAGGCCCTGCCGGCTACCCTCGCCTGAGGCCCTGCCGGCTACCCAGGCCTGAGGCCCTGCCGGCTACCCAGGCCTGAGGCCCTGCCGGCTACCCACGCCTGAGGCCCTGCCGGCTACCCACGCCTGAGGCCCTGCCGTCTACCCACGGCTGAGGCCCTGCCAGCAACCTCGCCTGTGTCCTCGCCTGTATCGCCGTCAAGTTCAGCCTCCGGATTGAGACCGGAGCCTTGCCACCCCAACAGAAGGAACTATCTTTTGTTGAGCTTGGAATTGTCTCTTTGTGTCACTCTGTTTAGTGTCTGTGTATGAGTCCTGGCCCTATGTCCTGTCCCCAAGGAGGGGTCCTGACTCTGTAAAGCCCTGGCCCTACGTCCTGCCCGACTGTGTTCCTGTGCTCAAGCCCAGGGCTCCGTGGAGGTTCCAGTCCGTGTCCAAGTCCAGGTTGTAGCTTAGGCCCTGAGTTCTGGTCTCGTCCAGGGCTGTTGTACGCATCCAGCTACACCTCCCCCCGCTTCTGCTTTGCTCTCCCTCGACCTTGGCTCTGCGTCCCTGCTCTCCCTCGACCTTGGCTCTGCGTTCCTGCCCTCCCTCGACCCGGTCTCTGGGTCCCTGCCCTCCCTCGACCCGGTCTCTGCGTCCCTGCCCTCCCTCGACCCGGTCTCTGCGTCCCTGCCCTCCCACAACCTTGGCTCTGCGTCCCTGCCCTCCCTCGACCTGGTCTCTGCGTCCCTGCCCTCCCTCGACCCGGTCTCTGCGTCCCTGCCCTCCCTCGACCCGGTCTCTGCGTCCCTGCTCTCCCTCGACCCGGTCTCTGCGTCCCTGCCCTCCCTCGACCCGGTCTCTGCGTCCCTGCCCTCCCTCGACCCGGTCTCTGCGTCCCTGCCCTCCCTCGACCTGGTCTCTGCGTCCCTACCCTCCCTCGACCCGGTCTCTGCGTCCCTGCCCTCCCTCGACCCGGTCTCTGCGTTCCTGCCCTCCCTCAACCTGGTCTCTGCGTTCCTGCCCTCCCTCGACCCGGTCTCTGTGTCCCTGCTCTCCCACGACCGAGGCTCTGCCCTCCCTCGATCAAGACCTAGTCTGTGCTTCATGTCCTCGTCCGGCCCTGGAGTCCCGCGTCCTGCCCCCTCGTCCGGCCCTGGAGTCCCGCGTCCTGCCCCCACGTCCGGCCCTGGAGTCCCGCGTCCTGCCCCCACGTCCGGCCCTGGAGTCCCGCGTCCTGCCCCCTCGTCCGGCCCTGGAGTCCCGCGTCCTGCCCCCTCGTCCGGCCCTGGAGTCCCGCGTCCTGCCCCCTCGTCCGGCCCTGGAGTCCCGCGTCCTGCCCCCTCGTCCGGCCCTGGAGTCCCGCGTCCTGCCCCCTCGTCCGTCCCTGGAGTCCCGCGTCCTGCCCCCTCGTCCGGCCCTGGAGTCTCGCTTCCTGCCCCCTCGTCCGGCCCTGGAGTCCCGCGTCCTGCCCCCACGTCCGGCCCTGGAGTCCCGCGTCCTGCCCCCTCGTCCGGCCCTGGAGTCTCGCTTCCTGTCCCCTCGTCCGGCCCTGGAGTCTCGCTTCCTGCCCCCTCGTCCGGCCCTGGAGTCCCGCGTCCTGCCCCCACGTCCAGCCCTGGAGTCCCACGTCCTGCCCCCTCGTCCGGCCCTGGAGTCCCGCGTCCTGCCCCCACGTCCGGCCCTGGAGTCCCGCGTCCTGCCCCCTCGTCCGGCCCTGGAGTCTCGCTTCCTGTCCCCTCGTCCGGCCCTGGAGTCTCGCTTCCTGCCCCCTCGTCCGGCCCTGGAGTCCCGCGTCCTGCCCCCACGTCCAGCCCTGGAGTCCCACGTCCTGCCCCCCTCGTCCGGCCCTGGAGTCCCACGTCCTGCCCCCTCGTCCGGCCCCTGGAGTCCCACGTCCTGCCCCCTCGTCCGGCCCTGGAGTCCCGCGTCCTGCCCCCTCGTCCGGCCCTGGAGTCCCGTGTCCTGCCCCCTCATCCGGCCCTGGAGTCCCACGTCCTGCCCCCACGTCCGGCCCTGGAGTCTCGCGTCCTGCCCCCTCGTCCGGCCCTGGAGTCTCGCGTCCTGCCCCCTCGTCCGGCCCTGGAGTCTCGCGTCCTGCCCCCTCGTCCGGCCCTGGAGTCCCGCGTCCTGCCCCCTCATCCGGCCCTGGAGTCTCGCGTCCTGCCCCCTCGTCCGGCCCTGGAGTCTCGCGTCCTGCCCCCCTCGTCCGGCCCTGGAGTCTCGCGTCCTGCCCCCTCGTCCGGCCCTGGAGTCCCGCGTCCTGCCCCCTCGTCCGGCCCTGGAGTCTCGCGTCCTGCCCCCTCGTCCGGCCCTGGAGTCCCGCGTCCTGCCCCCACGTCCAGCCCTGGAGTCTCGCGTCCTACCCCCTCGTCCGGCCCTGGAGTCTCGCGTCCTGCCCCCTCGTCCGGCCCTGGAGTCCCGCGTCCTGCCCCCTCATCCGGCCCTGGAGTCTCGCGTCGTGCCCCCTCGTCCGGCCCTGGAGTCTCGCGTCCTGCCCCCCTCGTCCGGCCCTGGAGTCTCGCGTCCTGCCCCCTCGTCCGGCCCTGGAGTCCCGCGTCCTGCCCCCTCATCCGGCCCTGGAGTCTCGCGTCCTGCCCCCTCGTCCGGCCCTGGAGTCTCGCGTCCTGCCCCCTCGTCCGGCCCTGGAGTCTCGCGTCCTGCCCCCTCGTCCGGCCCTGGAGTCTCGCGTCCTGCCCCCACGTCCAGCCCTGGAGTCTCGCGTCCTACCCCCTCGTCCGGCCCTGGAGTCCCGCGTCCTGCCCCCTCGTCCGGCCCTGGAGTCTCGCGTCCTGCCCCCCTCGTCCGGCCCTGGAGTCCCGCGTCCTGCCCCCACGTCCAGCCCTGGAGTCTCGCGTCCTACCCCCTCGTCCGGCCCTGGAGTCCCGCGTCCTGCCCCCTCGTCCGGCCCTGGAGTCTCGCTTCCTGTCCCCTCGTCCGGCCCTGGAGTCTCGCTTCCTGCCCCCTCGTCCGGCCCTGGAGTCCCGCGTCCTGCCCCCACGTCCGGCCCTGGAGTCCCGCGTCCTGCCCCCTCGTCCGGCCCTGGAGTCCCGCGTCCTGCCCCCAAGTCCGGCCCTGGAGTCCCGCGTCCTGCCCCCACGTCCGTCCCTGGAGTCTCGCTTCCTGCCCCCTCGTCCGGCCCTGGAGTCTCGCTTCCTGCCCCCTCGTCCGTCCCTGGAGTCCCGCGTCCTGCCCCCTCGTCCGTCCCTGGAGTCCCGCGTCCTGCCCCCTCGTCCGTCCCTGGAGTCTTGCGTCCTGCCCCCATGTCCGGCCCTGGAGTCTCGCGTCCTGCCCCCACATCCAGCCCTGTTTCCTTGCCACGCCCAGTCCTCGCCTGGATCTGGAGACCGAGCCCGAGTCTAGACCCAGGTCCCGGGTCCCTGTCTAGTCTCTGGCTCGGAGTCCTTGTCCAGGTCCTACTTTCCTACTCTAGTCCCAGCCCATGCCCTGTCTCCTAGTCTTGTTCAGGACCTGTGTGTTGTCCAGCGTCGTTTCTTCCCCACTTCCCTTGCTTTCTTGACACACCTAGTCCTGTCCCTGGTGCTTCGGTGTCTGTGTCTGTGTCTTGCATTTGGGTCCGTTCTCAACAGCCACCTTATGACAAAAACTGGGCTGAGAAGTGGCAGATAGAGTTCAACCCCGATAAGTGTGAGGTGGTTCATTTTGGTAGATCAAATATGTTGGCGGAATATAGTATTAATGGTAAGACTCTTGGCAGTGTGGAGGATCAGAGGGATCTTGGGGTCCGAGTTCATAGGATACTCAAAGCAGCTGCGCAGGTTGACTCTGTGGTTAAGAAGGCGTATGGTGTGTTGGCCTTCATCAATCGTGGGATTGAGTTCAAGAACCATGAGGTAATTTTGCAGCTATATAGGACCCTGGTCAGACCCCACTTGGAGTACTGTGCTCAGTTCCGGTCGCCTCTCTACAGGAAGGATGTGGAAGCCATAGAAAGGGTGCAGAGGTGATTTACAAGGATGTTGCCTGGATTGGGGAGCATGCCTTATGAGTGAACTCGGCCTTTTCTCCTTGGAGCGACGGAGGATGAGAGGTGACCTGATAGAGGTGTATAAGATGATGAGAGGCATTGATCGTGTGGATAGTCAGAGGCTTTTTCCCAGGGCTGAAATGGTTGCCACAAGAGGACACAGGTTTAAGATGCTGGGGAGTAGGTACAGAGGAGATGTCAGGGGTAAGTTTTTCACTCAGAGAGTGGTGAGTGCGTGGAATGGGCTGCCGGCTACGGTGGTGGAGGTGGATACGATAGGGTCTTTTAAAAGACTTTCAGATAGGTACATGGAGCTTAGTAAAATAGAGGGCTATAGGTAAGCCTAGTAATTTCTGAGGTAGGGACATGTTCGGCACAACATTTTGGGCCGAAGGGCCTGTATTCTGCTGTAGGTTTTCTATGGTTCCATGAACGGCAGAGACTGGCACCAGCGGCGTCGCAGGAGTTGCCAGGCCGCGTTGAGCTGAACGAGGGACTGCCTTAGGGACCCCAGCTCCGGATTTTCCCTCCGGGTTCCCTCCCCGTGAGTGGAGGTTTGAGATCGGAGTTTTGCATTTCCAGTCTGTGGGGGAGGGAGTTGTTATTGGTGCTGCTGTTTTCTGTGGGGAGGGGATGGGGGGATTCTGGGGCCGGTGAGTTTCGTTTCTTTCTTCTCGTGCATGTTTCACGGCTACCTGGAGTTGTATTGCGCACTGAACCCTGGGGTTTGCATTCAGAGCTTTCCTTCCCCGAGACGAACTGCCAAACACAGCTGACGAGCCCCATCTGCCCGGCTGTAACCCACCTTTGCCCCTTCTCCTGTCAGTAGAAACGGTTCCTCTGGGCCTCGTAGCTCAGCCACACGTGAAGGCCGGGAGCTGGACTGGGTAGTCAGAGGCTGTTCGAGGTGCAGCCACTGGGGGCATTTAATAGTTAGTGGGAGCTTGTCCCCATTATCATCCCTCCCACCCAACTATGACAACTTTAAGGAACCACTATTTTAATGTGTGGTTATTTGGGTTATGGTCAGCGTGAACCAGTCTGGCCATTCTCCTCCGACCCCTCTCATTAATGAGGTGTTTTCACCCACAGAACTGCCCCTCACTGGATGGTTTTTGTTTTTCACACCATTCTGTGTAAACTCTAGAGACTGTTGTGTGTGAAAATCCCAGGAGATCAGCAGTTTCTGAGATACTCAAACCACCCCATCTGGCACCAACAATCATTCCAGGGTCAAAGTCACTCAGATCACATTTCTTCCCCGTTCTGATGTTCGGTCTGAACAACGACTGAACCTCCTGACCGTGTCTGCGTGCTTTTATCCATTGAGTTGTTGCCCCGTGATTGGCTGATCAGATATTTGTCTTAACAAGCAGGAGCACGTGTTCCTGATGAAGTGACCACTGTGTGTTTGTATTGTACACCCCCCAGGTGCTAATATTCACTGAAGCTGAGTGAAGTTATCCCCTCTGGTTCAGGAGCCTGATGGTTGAGGGGTAATAACTGTTCCTGAACCTGGTGGTGTGGGTCCTGAGGCTCCTGTACCTCCTTCCCGATGGAATCAGTTCAGAGTTGAGGTTATCCTCACTGGTTCAGGAGCCTGATGGTTGAGGGGTAATAACTGTTCCTGAACCTGGTGGTGTGGGACCTGAGGCTCCTGTACCTCCTTCCCGATGGAATCAGTTCAGAGTTGAGGTTATCCTCACTGGTTCAGGAGCCTGATGGTTGAGGGGTAATAACTGTTCCTGAACCTGGTGGTGTGGGACCTGAGGCTCCTGTACCTCCTTCCCGATGGAATCAGTTCAGAGTTGAGGTTATCCTCACTGGTTCAGGAGCCTGATGGTTGAGGGGTAATAACTGCTCCTGAACCTGGTGGTGTGGGACCTGAGGCTCCTGTACCTCCTTCCCGATGGAATCAGTTCAGAGTTGAGGTTATCCTCACTGGTTCAGGAGCCTGATGGTTGAGGGTAATAACTCCTCCTTCCCGATGGAATCAGTTCAGAGTTGAGGTTATCCCCACTGGTTCAGGAGCCTGATGGTTGAGGGGTAATAACTGTTCCTGAACCTGGTGGTGTAGGACCTGAGGCTCCTGTACCTCCTTCCCAATGGAATCAGTTCAGAGTTGAGGTTATCCTCACTGGTTCAGGAGCCTGATGGTTGAGGAGTAATAACTGTTCCTGAACCTGCTGGTGTGGGACCTGAGGCTCCTGTACCTCCTTCCCGATGGAATCAATTCAGAGTTGAGGTTATCCTCACTGGTTCAGGAGCCTGATGGTTGAGGGGGAATAACTGTTCCTGAACCTGGTGGTGTGGGACCTGAGGCTCCTGTACCTCCTTCCTGATGGAATCAGTTCAGAGTAGAGGTTATCCTCACTGGTTCAGGAGCCTGATGGTTGAGGGGTAATAACTGTTCCTGAACCTGGTGGTGTGGGTCCTGAGGCTCCTGTACCTCCTTCCTGATGGAATCAGTTCAGAGTTGAGGTTATCCTCACTGGTTCAGGAGCCTGATGGTTGAGGGGTAATAACTGTTCCTGAACCTGGTGGTGTGGGACCTGAGGCTCCTGTACCTCCTTCCCAATGGAATCAGTTCAGAGTTGAGGTTATCCTCACTGGTTCAGGAGCCTGATGGTTGAGGGGTAATAACTGTTCCTGAACCTGGTGGTGTGGGACCTGAGGCTCCTGTACCTCCTTCCCAGCGTCTGCAGACTGTCTCTTATTTGTCCCAACGTCTGTACTCGGTCTCAGTGAGTATCGGCCCGATGGAGGCCAGCGCTCCGAAGGCCTCCTTCCCCGGCCTGTCCTGCTGCGGCGCCCCTTTCAGAGCTGAACTCCGCGGTGGCGGGCCCCAGGCCCTTGCCGTGCTCTTCACCAGCCCTGACAGAAACACAGTTTATCACGCTTTGCATCAAAAGACAGCACGTCGAGGCACACTGTGAGATGCGGTGTTGGCGTTAAGGACCAGCACAACCTGAGGTCGGCCCGCCACGCATTCCGGCGCCAACACAGCAGGCCCGCCGTGCTCAGCGGAACAACACCGAACGCAGCAGGCAACAGAGCGGCAACCGCCGCTTACCCTCCCTCCTACACCCCGGTACAGGCCGCAGGCCTCCAGCAGGCCTGGACACGGGCCTGCAGACAAAGGGCTTTGACCTCCCCAGCAGAGATCTGCAGGCTCAGCTCCAGCCACTGGGCCTCATCCTCGGGATCTCTAAAATTCTGGCCTTACAAGGGCTTGAGGGGCTGAGTCGTTGTGTGGGTGTGTGGGGGGGGGGGGGGTGGGGGATTGGTTAGAGTTTTACCCTTAAACCGGAACCTTCCAGTCATAGAGACCTCTGCCTAGAGGGAGCCGCACACCACCTCCCTCACCTCTTTTCAGGGCCCCGGGCAGCTCTTCCAGGTGAGGTAACATCGATCGGCCATTGCATCCGGTGCTCCCAATGCTGCCTCGTCTACATCGGTGAGAACTGTCGCAAACCGAGGAACCACTTCGTCGAGCACCTCCGCTTCGTCCACCAAAACGGAACTTCACGGTGGGCCCAGCTTCTTAATTCCCATTCCCAATCCCGTTCCGACAGGACGGTCCGTGGCCTCCGCTTGTACCAAGATGAGGCCACCCTCAGGGTGGAGGAGAAACACCTCATCTTCCGTCTGGACAGACTCCAACCAGATGGCACGAATAGCGATTTCTCCTTCCACTTTCACCCATCACCTTGCCCCTCCCTCTCCATCCTGAGGAGGAGGCAAACATCGATTGATTGTTCATTTCCACAGATGCTGCCTGACCTGTTGAGTTCCTGCAGCACTGTGTGTGTGTTTTGGAAGTGCAAAGCTGAGGCTTCACAGGGTACGGATGTGAGCAGCTTTCAGCCCCTCATCAAAGAATAGATACGTTGGATTTGGAGAGGGTCCAGAGGAGGTACACCCGAATCATCGCAGGAATGAAATAGTTAATATGTTAGGAGCGATCGACGGTCTGGGCCTGAACTCAGTGGAGATTTCATTGAAACCTAATGAACGCTGAAAGGCCGAGATAGAGTGGATGTGGAGAGGATGTTTCCTATAGAGGGGGAGTCTAGGACCAGAGGACACAGATAGAGTGGATGTGGAGAGGATGTTTCCTATAGAGGGGGAGTCTAGGACCAGAGGACACAGATAGAGTGGATGTGGAGAGGATGTTTCCTATAGTGGGGGAGTCTAGGACCAGAGGACACAGATAGAGTGGATGTGGAGAGGATGTTTCCTATAGAGGGGGAGTCTAGGACCAGAGGACACAGATAGAGTGGATGTGGAGAGGATGTTTCCTATAGTGGGGGAGTCTAGGACCAGAGGACACAGATAGAGTAAATGTGGAGAGGATGTTTCCTATAGTGGGGGAGTCTAGGACAAGAGGACACAGACAGAGTGGATGTGGAGAGGATGTTTCCTATAGTGGGGGAGTCTAGGACCAGAGGACTCTGATAGAGTGGATGTGGAGAGGATGTTTCCTACAGTGGAGGAGTCTAGGACCAGAGGACACAGATAGAGTGGATGTGGAGAGGATGTTTCCTATAGTGGGGGAGTCTAGGACCAGAGGACACAGATAGAGTGGATGTGGAGAGGATGTTTCCTATAGTGGGGGAGTCTAGGACAAGAGGACACAGATAGAGTGGATGTGGAGAGGATGTTTCCTATAGAGGGGGAGTCTAGGACCAGAGGACACAGATAGAGTGGATGTGGAGAGGATGTTTCCTATAGTGGGGAGTCTAGGACCAGAGGACACAGATAGAGTGAATGTGGAGAGGATGTTTCCTATAGTGGGGGAGTCTAGGACAAGAGGACACAGATAGAGTGGATGTGGAGAGGATGTTTCCTATAGTGGGGGAGTCTAGGACCAGATGACACAGATAGAGTGGATGTGGAGAGGATGTTTCCTATAGTGGGGGAGTCTAGGA
Organism: Hemitrygon akajei; assembly: GCF_048418815.1. Classification (NCBI taxonomy): domain Eukaryota; kingdom Metazoa; phylum Chordata; class Chondrichthyes; order Myliobatiformes; family Dasyatidae; genus Hemitrygon; species Hemitrygon akajei. The sequence goes on from NC_133151.1 coordinate 44,574,524, forward strand.
CAAGAGGACACAGATAGAGTGGATGTGGAGAGGATGTTTCCTGTAGTGGGGGAGTCTAGGACCAGAGGACACAGATAGAGTGGATGTGGAGAGGATGTTTCCTATAGTGGGGGAGTCTAGGAACAGAGGACACAGATAGAGTGGATGTGGAGAGGATGTTTCCTATACTGTGGGAGTCTAGGACCAGAGGACACAGATAGAGTGGATGTGGAGAGGATGTTTTCTATACTGTGGGAGTCCAGGACCAGAGGACACAGATAGAGTGGATGTGGAGAGGATGTTTCCTATAGTGGGGGAGTCTAGGACCAGAGGACACAGATAGAGTGGATGTGGAGAGGATGTTTCCTATAGTGGGGGAGTCTCGGACCAGAGGACACAGATAGAGTGGATGTGGAGAGGATGTTTCCTATAGTGGGGGAGTCTAGGACCAGAGGACACAGATAGAGTGGATGTGGAGAGGATGTTTCCTATAGTGGGGGAGTCTAGGACCAGAGGACACAGATAGAGTGGATGTGGAGAGGATATTTCCTATAGTGGGGAGTCTAGGACCAGAGGACACAGATAGAGTGAATGTGGAGAGGATGTTTCCTATAGTGGGGGAGTCTAGGACAAGAGGACACAGATAGAGTGGATGTGGAGAGGATGTTTCCTATAGTGGGGGAGTCTAGGACCAGATGACACAGATAGAGTGGATGTGGAGAGGATGTTTCCTATAGTGGGGGAGTCTAGGACAAGAGGACACAGATAGAGTGGATGTGGAGAGGATGTTTCCTGTAGTGGGGGAGTCTAGGACCAGAGGACACAGATAGAGTGGATGTGGAGAGGATGTTTCCTATAGTGGGGGAGTCTAGGAACAGAGGACACAGATAGAGTGGATGTGGAGAGGATGTTTCCTATACTGTGGGAGTCTAGGACCAGAGGACACAGATAGAGTGGATGTGGAGAGGATGTTTCCTATACTGTGGGAGTCCAGGACCAGAGGACACAGATAGAGTGGATGTGGAGAGGATGTTTCCTATAGTGGGGGAGTCTAGGACCAGTGGACACAGATAGATTGGATGTGGAGAGGATGTTTCCTATAGTGGGGGAGTCTAGGACCAGAGGACACAGATAGAGTGGATGTGGAGAGGATGTTTCCTATAGTGGGGGAGTCTCGGACCAGAGGACACAGATAGAGTGGATGTGGAGAGGATGTTTCCTATAGTGGGGGAGTCTAGGACAAGAGGACACAGACAGAGTGGATGTGGAGAGGATGTTTCCTATAGTGGGGGAGTCTAGGACCAGAGGACTCTGATAGAGTGGATGTGGAGAGGATGTTTCCTACAGTGGAGGAGTCTAGGACCAGAGGACACAGATAGAGTGGATGTGGAGAGGATGTTTCCTATAGTGGGGGAGTCTAGGACCAGAGGACACAGATAGAGTGGATGTGGAGAGGATGTTTCCTATAGTGGGGGAGTCTAGGACAAGAGGACACAGATAGAGTGGATGTGGAGAGGATGTTTCCTATAGAGGGGGAGTCTAGGACCAGAGGACACAGATAGAGTGGATGTGGAGAGGATGTTTCCTATAGTGGGGAGTCTAGGACCAGAGGACACAGATAGAGTGAATGTGGAGAGGATGTTTCCTATAGTGGGGGAGTCTAGGACAAGAGGACACAGATAGAGTGGATGTGGAGAGGATGTTTCCTATAGTGGGGGAGTCTAGGACCAGATGACACAGATAGAGTGGATGTGGAGAGGATGTTTCCTATAGTGGGGGAGTCTAGGACAAGAGGACACAGATAGAGTGGATGTGGAGAGGATGTTTCCTGTAGTGGGGGAGTCTAGGACCAGAGGACACAGATAGAGTGGATGTGGAGAGGATGTTTCCTATAGTGGGGGAGTCTAGGAACAGAGGACACAGATAGAGTGGATGTGGAGAGGATGTTTCCTATACTGTGGGAGTCTAGGACCAGAGGACACAGAGAGAGTGGATGTGGAGAGGATGTTTTCTATACTGTGGGAGTCCAGGACCAGAGGACACAGATAGAGTGGATGTGGAGAGGATGTTTCCTATAGTGGGGGAGTCTAGGACCAGTGGACACAGATAGATTGGATGTGGAGAGGATGTTTCCTATAGTGGGGGAGTCTAGGACCAGAGGACACAGATAGAATGGATGTGGAGAGGATGTTTCCTATAGTGGGGGAGTCTCGGACCAGAGGACACAGATAGAGTGGATGTGGAGAGGATGTTTCCTATAGTGGGGGAGTCTAGGACCAGAGGACACAGATAGAGTGGATGTGGAGAGGATGTTTCCTATAGAGGGGGAGTCTAGGACCAGAGGACACAGATAGAGTGGATGTGGAGAGGATGTTTCCTATAGTGGGGAGTCTAGGACCAGAGGACACAGATAGAGTGAATGTGGAGAGGATGTTTCCTATAGTGGGGGAGTCTAGGACAAGAGGACACAGATAGAGTGGATGTGGAGAGGATGTTTCCTATACTGTGGGAGTCTAGGACCAGAGGACACAGATAGAGTGGATGTGGAGAGGATGTTTCCTATACTGTGGGAGTCCAGGACCAGAGGACACAGATAGAGTGGATGTGGAGAGGATGTTTCCTATAGTGGGGGAGTCTAGGACCAGTGGATACAGATAGATTGGATGTGGAGAGGATGTTTCCTATAGTGGGGGAGTCTAGGACCAGAGGACACAGATAGAGTGGATGTGGAGAGGATGTTTCCTATAGTGGGGGAGTCTCGGACCAGAGGACACAGATAGAGTGGATGTGGAGAGGATGTTTCCTATAGTGGGGGAGTCTAGGACCAGAGGACACAGATAGAGTGGATGTGGAGAGGATGTTTCCTATAGTGGGGGGAGTCTAGGACCAGTGGACACAGATAGATTGGATGTGGAGAGGATGTTTCCTATAGTGGGGGAGTCTAGGACCAGAGGACACAGATAGAGTGGATGTGGAGAGGATGTTTCCTATAGTGGGGGAGTCTCGGACCAGAGGACACAGATAGAGTGGATGTGGAGAGGATGTTTCCTATAGTGGGGGAGTCTAGGACCAGAGGACACAGATAGAGTGGATGTGGAGAGGATGTTTCCTATTGTGGGGGAGTCCAGGTCCAGAGGACACAGATAGAGTGGATGTGGAGAGGATGTTTCCTATAGTGGGGAGTCTAGGACCAGAGGACACAGATAGAGTGGATGTGGAGAGGATGTTTCCTATAGTGGGGGAGTCTAGGACCAGAGGACACAGATAGATTCTGATCTGGGTCTCTATTGTGGACTGAGAGTGGGAAGGGGGCAGGGAGAGGGGAATCATGGTTGGGAAAAGGGGAAGGGAGAGGGGACGGACGGGGAAGCATCAGAGAGACATTGAAAGTTAAGAAATCTTTTGGCACATTGGCCTTTCAAAAATCAGAGTAGTGAGCGGAGGGGATGGGACATTATGTTGAATTGTAGAAGACAGTGATGAGGTCTGATTTGGAGTACTGTGTGCAGTTTTGGTCACCCACTGGCCGGAAAGACGACAGAGCACCGAGAAAATTTACAGGGATGTTGTCGGGTCTGGGGGACCTGAGTTATAAGGAGTGATTAAGTAGAGTGATTAACATCCTCTCCACATCCACACTCGGAGGGTGGTGAGAGTGTGGGACGAGCTGCTGGCTCGAGTGGTGGATGTGGGTTTAATTTCAACGTGTGAGAGAACAGTGCGCGGATGGGAGGGGTGTGGATGACTGTGGCTCAGGTGCAGCTGGATAGGAGTGGGTTCGGAACGGGACTGAACGGCTGGTTTCTGCGGAGTACTTTACTATGGCCAAGCCTCTATGTCTCTGTAATTTCGATCCAAAAGACCTGGCTCTCCGTTCCACGTCGACAAACATAGCTGTGTGTAAAGGCTCTGTCCCCCTACCTCTCCTCCTTGTTCACAGCTGTTCCCTTTGTTCCTCAACGGGCCCAGCCCTCTCTGGGTCACTGTGTCTCCATTAAAATCATTGTCAGAGTTTGGGATTTTCCCTAATTCTGCCCATCTCGAATATTTCTTGCCATCGCATTGCCTGCCTAATTTATTCTTGAAGAACCCCTCCTCCAGGACAACTTCCCATTTTCAGTTCTCTGTCAAACAATTTCTTCCCTTTTCTTTCTGTATCTAGCCCTCGAAATCACTCGACAGCCAGGGTTCCGGGCACTTGAAATCCTCACCTTTGGCCCCGATGGGATCACATTACTACCCTATTGGGATCACGTTGTCCCCCTGATGGGATCAGTTTGTCCCCTGATGGGATCACATTGTCCCCTGTTGGGATCACATTGTCCCCTGGTGGGATCTCCTTGTCCCCTATTGGGATCACGTTGTCTCTCTGATGGGATCACATTGTCCACCTGCCGGGATCAGATTGTCCCCCGCTGGGATCAGATTGTCCCCCTGATGGGATCAGAATGTCCCCCTGATGGGTTCACATTGTCCCCTGCTGGGATCAGAATGTCCCCCTGATGGGATCTCCTTGTCCCCTGCTGGGATCACATTGTCCACCTGCCGGGATCACATTGTCCCCCTGATGGGATCAGATTGTCCCCTGCTGGGATCAGATTGTCCCCTGGTGGGATCACGTTGTCTCTCTGATGGGATCACATTGTCCACCTGCCGGGATCAGATTGTCCCCCGCTGGGATCAGATTGTCCCCCTGATAGGATCAGAATGTCCCCCTGATGGGTTCACATTGTCCCCTGCTGGGATCAGATTGTCCCCCTGATGGGATCTCCTTGTCCCCTGATGGGATCACATTGTCCCCTGCTGGGATCACATTGTCCCCTGCTGGGATCAGAATGTCTCCCCGATGGGTTCACATTGGCTGTGGAATTTACTTCTGAAGAATTCTCACTTGTCGGATGTGGACCAATCTGGAAATAGACCAGCACAGGAAAAGCCTGCCCAACCGTTGAGCCCCAGGACCCTAAAGCAGAGGCCCCCGCCCTGCTCTCTTCTTGCTGCTCCATCAGGAAGACAGGGACGATGCTCCCGTCCTCACCGAGGGGTCATTAGTAGAGAGAATGAGCAGTTTCAAGTTCCGTGGAGATCTTTCTGGCAGGCTGCATCACTGTTTGAAACGTTGCATGTGTGTCTTCAGGCTCCTGTACCTCCTCCCTGATGGCAGAGGGGAAGAAGCTGTTCCTGAATCGTTGAGTGTGTGTCTTCAGGCTCCTGTACCCCCTCCCTGATGGCAGAGGGGAAGGAGCTGTTCCTGAATCGCTGAGTGTGTGTCTTCAGGCTCCTGTACCCCCTCCCTGATGGCAGAGGGGAAGAAGCTGTTCCTGAATCGCTGAGTGTGTGTCTTCAGGCTCCTGTACCCCCTCCCTGACGGCAGAGGGGAAGAAGCTGTTCCTGAATCGCTGAGTGTGTGCCTTCAGGCTCCTGTACCTCCTCCCTGACGGCAGAGGGGAAGAAGCTGTTCCTGAATCGTTGAGTGTGTGTCTTCAGGCTTCTGTACCTCCTCACTGATGGCAGAGGGGGAGAAGCTGTTCCTGAATCGTTGAGTGTGTGTCTTCAGGCTCCTGTACCTCCTCCCTGATGGCAGAGGGGAAGAAGCTGTTCCTGAATCGTTGAGTGTGTGTCTTCAGGCTTCTGTACCTCCTCACTGATGGCAGAGGGGGAGAAGCTGTTCCTGAATCGCTGAGTGTGTGTCTTCAGGCTCCTGTACCTCCTCCCTGATGGCAGAGGGGAAGAAGCTGTTCCTGAATCGCTGAGTGTGTGTCTTCAGGCTCCTGTATCCCCTCCCTGATGGCAGAGGGGAAGGAGCTGTTCCTGAATCGCTGAGTGTGTGTCTTCAGGCTCCTGTACCCCCTCCCTGATGGCAGAGGGGAAGAAGCTGTTCCTGAATCGCTGAGTGTGTGTCTTCAGGCTCCTGTACCCCCTCCCTGACGGCAGAGGGGAAGAAGCTGTTCCTGAATCGCTGAGTGTGTGTCTTCAGGCTCCTGTACCCCCTCCCTGACGGCAGAGGGGAAGAAGCTGTTCCTGAATCGCTGAGTGTGTGTCTTCAGGCTCCTGTACCCCCTCCCTGACGGCAGAGGGGAAGAAGCTGTTCCTGAATCGCTGAGTGTGTGTCTTCAGGCTCCTGTACCCCCTCCCTGACGGCAGAGGGGAAGAAGCTGTTCCTGAATTGCTGAGTGTGTGCCTTCAGGCTCCTGTACCTCCTCCCTGACGGCAGAGGGGAAGAAGCTGTTCCTGAATCGTTGAGTGTGTGTCTTCAGGCTCCTGTACCTCCTCCCTGATGGCAGAGGGGAAGAAGCTGTTCCTGAATCGTTGAGTGTGTGTCTTCAGGCTCCTGTTCCTCCTCCCTGATGGCAGAGGGGAAAAAGCTGTTCCTGAATCGTTGAGTGTGTGTCTTCAGGCTCCTGTACCTCCTCCCTGATGGCAGAGGGGGAGAAGCTGTTCCTGAATCGCTGAGTGTGTGTCTTCAGGCTCCTGTTCCTCCTCCCTGATGGCAGAGGGGGAGAAGCTGTTCCTGAATCGTTGAGTGTGTGTCTTCAGGTTCCTGTACCTCCTCCCTGATGGTAGCAATGAGAAGAGGGCATGTCCTGGGTGATGGGGGTCCTTAATGATGGACGCTGCCTTTTTGAGGCATCACTGCTTGAAGATGTTCTGGATGCTGGTGTGCCTGGTGCTCACGATGGAGCTGACTGAGTTTACAACTCTCTGCAGCTCATGTCGAACCTGTGCAGTGCCCCCTCCCCCCCGTACCAGACGGTGACGCAGCCAGTCAGGATGCTCTCCACGGTACATCGCTGGAAATTTGTGAGTGTCTTGGGTGACAAACCAAATCTCCTCAAACTCCTAATGAAATATAGCTGCTGCATCGATACGTTGGGACCAGGATAGATCCTGAGAAGCAGAAGTCTCGGGCACAGATATATCGCTCGGGTGCTTGAGACCTTTCACACCGTACATACTGTATTTGTCAACGTGGAGCGGAGAGCGAGTTTGTAAATATGGCGGGAGCAAAGGATGTTGGGAATGGTGAGGGTGGGGCGCTGTGGGAGGGGTGTGGGACAGGGGGCAGAGAAGGAGTGTCAGGGGTGGGTACAGACACACCCAGCCCAGAGACACCAGGCAAGGTCATTTGATTCCAAACAATTGGTTTATTGATCATTTACAGAATGTCTCTCTGGTGCTTCCCGCTCCCTCCCCTCTCCCTTCCCCTTTTCCCAACCATGATTCCCCTCTCCCTGCCCCCTTCCCACTCTCAGTCCACAATAGAGACCCAGATCAGAATCAGGTTTATCATCATTCACATTTGTCAGGAAATTTGTTTTTTTTTGCGACAGCAGTACAGTGCAATACATAAAATTACTACAGTAGTGTGCAGAAGTCTTAGGCACCCCAGCAATGTATACGTGCCTACAACTTGCACAGTCCTGTACTGGAAAGGATGCACAGGAGACATGCAATTGTAATTCGTGGCAGCAGGAACTTTAGGTCCATGGAAAAATTACAGAAGCAGAGTGTCTTGGAGTGAGAGCTCAGTGCGGAATATAGAAATTGGAAGATGAAGACATATGCAAAGTACAGGCGTAATACCCAGAATCCATTTTTGTTTCCTACAGCGGGGGTACTGTAGGAGAGTTGGAATAGAGAGGACATCCTGGGCTGCACTCTCTCTGTAACTGTTCTACTTTATTCTGCATTGTTATTATTTATTGGATCGCTGATCCATTCCCACCTCTGTCTGCGAGGAGTGTGTACAGGGCCCGATGGCTGTAGGCCACAGTCACGGAGACAGTTCAGTGTTGAGTGGAGTGAACCAGTCCAGGGCCCGATACAGGCCACAGTCACGGAGACAGTTCAGTGCTGAGGGAGTGAGCTGGTCCAGGGCCCGGTACAGGCCACAGTAACGGAGACAGTTCAGTGCTGAGGGAGTGAGCTGGTCCAGGGCCCGGTACAGGCCACAGTAACGGAGACAGTTCAGTGCTGAGGGGAGTGAGCCGGTCCAGGGCCCGATACAGGCCACAGTAATGGAGACAGTTCAGTGCTGAGGGAGTGAGCTGGTCCAGGGCCTGGTACAGGCCACAGTTACGGAGACAGTTCAGTGCTGAGGGGAGTGAGCCGGTCCAGGGCCCGGTACAGGCCACAGTAACGGAGACAGTTCAGTGCTGAGGGGAGTGAGCCGGTCCAGGGCCCGGTACAGACCACAGTCACAGAGACAGTTCAGTGCTGAGGGAGTGAGCCGGTCCTGGGCCCGGTACAGGCCACAGTCACGGAGACAGTTCAGTGCTGAGGGAGTGAGCTGGTCCAGGGCCCGGTACAGGCCACAGTCACAGAGACAGTTCAGTGCTGAGGGGAGTGAGCTGGTCCAGGGCCCGGTACAGGCCACAGTCACGGAGACAGTTCAGTGCTGAGGGAGTAAACCGGTCCAGGGCCCGGTACAGGCCACAGTCACGGAGACAGTTCAGTGCTGAGGGGAGTGAGCTGGTCCAGGGCCCGGTACAGGCCACAGTTACGGAGACAGTTCAGTGCTGAGGGGAGTGAGCTGGTCCAGAGCCCAGTACAGGCCACAGTCACAGAGACAGTTCAGTGTTGAGTGGAGTGAACCAGTCCAGGGCCCGATACAGGCCACAGTCACGGAGACAGTTCAGTGCTGAGGGAGTGAGCCGGTCCAGGGCCCGGTACAGGCCACAGTCATGGAGACAGTTCAGTGCTGAGGGGAGTGAGCTGGTACAGGCCACAGTCACGGAGACAGTTCTGTGCTGTGGGAGTGAGCTGGTCCAGGGCCCGGTACAGGCCACAGTCACAGAGACAGTTCAGTGCTGAGGGGAGTGAGCCAGTCCAGAGCCCGGTACAGGCCACGGTCATGGAGACAGTTCAGTGCTGTGGGAGTGAGCTGGTACAGGCCACAGTCACGGAGAGTCACAGTTCAGCACTTTCGAGGGCTCTGCAGATCGTGATCTGCGCTACTTTTTCATTGTATGCTGAAGTTGACCTTTTTCACACATTGGGTGTTTGATGGCCTTTAGTGTGTGAGGTTCTTTTCTGCGAATTCTATTTGCATTTCTTTCTTATGTGCCTGCTTGCAAGAAGATGAATATCACGGTTGACACACAGTAATCTGCAAAAGTCTCAGGCACCCTAACAATTGGTGGGTAAAATCAGAGCTCAGGGCATCGGGGGAAAGGCATTGACATGGATAGAAAACTGGTTGGCAGATAGAAAGCAAAGGGTAGCGGTGAATGGGTGTTTCTCGGAATGGCAGGTGGTGACTAGAGGGGTGCCACAGGGCTCGGTATTGGGACCACAGCTGTTTACAATTTACGTTAACGATTTAGATGAAGGCATTGAGAATAACATCAGCAAGTTTGCTGATGATACTAAACTGGGTGGCAGTGTGACATGTGATGAGGACGTTAGGAGAATTCAGTGTGACTTGGATAGGCTGAGTGAGTGGGCAGATACTTGGCAGATGATGTTTAATGTGAATAAGTGTGAGGTTATCCACTTTGGGAGAAAGAACAGGAAGGCAGATTATTACCTGAACAATGTAGAGTTCGGTAAGGGAGAAATACAAAGAGATCTAGGAGTCCTTGTTCATCAGTCACTGAAGGTGAATGAGCAAGTGCAGCAGGCAGTGAAGAAGGCTAGTGGAATGTTGGCCTTTATTACAAAGGGAATTGAGTACAAGAGCAAGGAAATCCTCTCGCATTTGTACAGAGCCCTGGTGAGACCACACCTGGAGTATTGTGTACAGTTTTGGTCTCCAGGGTTAAGGAAGGACATCCTGGCTGTAGAGGAAGTGCAGCGTAGATTCATGAGGTTAATTCCTGGGATGTCTAGACTGTCTTACGCAGAAAGGTTAGAGAGACTGGGCTTGTACACGCTGGAATTAAGGAGGTTGAGAGGGGATCTGATTGCAACATATAAGATTATTAAGGGATTGGACAAGATAGAGGCAGGAAATATGTTCCAGATGCTGGGAGAGTCCAGTACCAGAGGGCATGGTTTGAGAATAAGGGGTAGGTCATTTAGGACAGAGATAAGGAGAAACTTCTTCTCCCAGAGAGTTGTGGGGGTCTGGAATGCACTGCCTCGGAAGGCAGTGGAGGCCAATTCTCTGGATGCTTTCAAGAAGGATCTAGATAGGTATCTTATGGATAGGGGAATCAAGGGAAATGGGGACAAGGCAGGAACTGGGTATTGATAGTAATTGATCAGCCATGATCTCAAAATGGCGGTGCAGGCTCGAAGGGCCGAATGGTCTACTTCTGCACCTGTTGTCTATAATATAAATGTGCCTTTTGTACAGGACTGCACACACTTTGATTTAAGAAATGTACTTAGAACTTTGCAGTGGGACTAGAGGGCTCGAGTTCCTGAAGTCATGACAATAGGATGAATGTTAGATTAGTGTTAATGGTCTGCATGGATTCAATGGGCCAAATGGCCTGTGGCTGCACTGCATTGCCATGTGACTGGAGACACATCTCTACCAAAGGAGGTGTGAGGTGCTCCTTCCCTCCGCTGGCCTGCAGGTCACCCTCGGGCAAGGTGTAGCTCCTGCTTAGCCCCCGATCAGGGTGAGGTGAAGCCGTGGGAGCAGGTGGTGGACGGTCATATGAGCAGCCGGTGCAGATCACAAGTCCTGGTTATGTGACCACTGACGCCAGGCAGACAATCTCCGATGAGTATTGATAACGGCTGGGGTCACCCGTCTTGTAAAGACAAGGCCCAGATGAAGGCAATGGCAAACCAGTTCTGTAGAAAAATTTGCCAAGAACAATCATGGTCGTGGAAAGACCACGATCACCCACGTCATATGACACAGCGCATAAAGAAAGGATGTTTTGGCATTGGAGAGGGTTTTAAAAAATTCATGGGAATGATTCTGGGATTGAAAGGCTCTGGTCCTTTCCTCACTGGAATTCACAAGAACGAGGGGAGGGGATCTCATTGGAACCTGTCGAATGTTGAAAGGCTTCGATAGCTGGATGTGGAGAAGATGTTTGTTAGGTTGTCAAGCCTCACAATAGAGGGACGTCCGTTAGGAACGGAGATGAGGAGGAATGTCTTTAGCCAGAGGGTGGTGAATCTGTGTAATTTGTTCCCACAGGAGCCTGTGGAGGACAAGTCATTGGGTATATTTCAGCCGGAGTTTGATAGATTTTTGATTGGTCAGGGCATGAGGCAGGAGAAGGCAGGAGACTGGGGCTCAGAGGAAAATTGCATCAGTCACAGTAAAATGGTGGAGCAGACTCGACGGGCCGAATGGCCTACTTCTGTCTGATATCTTACGGACCTGTGTTGATATCCAGCTTAACGGAAAGCCAACAAATGGCTGCTGGAGGGACTCGGGTCGAGCAGCATCTGTGGGAGGAAAGGAATCGGCGACATTTTGGGTCTAAACATCGCACTGGGACTGGGTCTCCCCGAGTGCCACTCTTTCCTCCCGCAGATGCTGATTGGCCCTCTGGGCAGATGTGCTGCCTCTCTGGGTTCCAGCATCTGCATCATCAGCAGGGGGGCCGTCATCTTTAAATTCCTCAGTGTTATCACTTCAGGCCCAGCACGTGAGTGCCATTATGAAGAAATCACGGCAGTGCCCCGACTTACTTTGAAGTTTGCAGAGATTCGACATGACAACTGAAACTCTGACAAACTTTCATAGATGTGTGGTGGAGAGTCTATTGACTGGCTGTATCATGGCCTAGTACAGAAACATCAGTGCCCTTGAGTCGAAATTCCTGCAAAAAGTACTGGATGCGACCCAGTCCATCACAGGTAAAGCCCTCCCCACCACTGAGCTCATCGACAAGGAGCGTTGTCACAGGAAAGCGGCATCCATCGTCAGGGACCCCACCACCCAGGGCATCCTCTCTTCCCTCTGCTGCCATCAGTAAGGAGGTACAGGAGCCTCAGGTCCCACACCACCAGGTTCAGGAACAGTTATTACCCTCAACCATCAGGCTCCTGAACCAGTGAGGATAACCTCAACTCTGAACTGATTCCATCGGGAAGGAGGTACAGGAGCCTCAGGTCCCACACCACCAGGTTCAGGAACAGTTATTACCCCTCAACCATCAGGCTCCTGAACCAGAGAGGATAACCTCAACTCTGAACTGATTCCATCGGGAAGGAGGTACAGGAGCCTCAGGTCCCACACCACCAGGTTCAGGAACAGTTATTACCCCTCAACCATCAGGTTCCTGAACCAGTGAGGATAACCTCAACTCTGAACTGATTCCATCGGGAAGGAGGTACAGGAGCCTCAGGTCCCACACCACCAGGTTCAGGAACAGTTATTACCCCTCAACCATCAGGTTCCTGAACCAGTGAGGATAACCTCAACTCTGAACTGATTCCATCGGGAAGGAGGTACAGGAGCCTCAGGTCCCACACCACCAGGTTCAGGAACAGTTATTACCCTCAACCATCAGGCTCCTGAACCAGTGAGGATAACCTCAACTCTGAACTGATTCCATCGGGAAGGAGGTACAGGAGCCTCAGGTCCCACACCACCAGGTTCAGGAACAGTTATTACCCTCAACCATCAGGCTCCTGAACCAGTGAGGATAACCTCAACTCTGAACTGATTCCATCGGGAAGGAGGTACAGGAGCCTCAGGTCCCACACCACCAGGTTCAGGAACAGTTATTACCCCTCAACCATCAGGCTCCTGAACCAGAGAGGATAACCTCAACTCTGAACTGATTCCATCGGGAAGGAGGTACAGGAGCCTCAGGTCCCACACCACCAGGTTCAGGAACAGTTATTACCCCTCAACCATCAGGTTCCTGAACCAGTGAGGATAACCTCAACTCTGAACTGATTCCATCGGGAAGGAGGTACAGGAGCCTCAGGTCCCACACCACCAGGTTCAGGAACAGTTATTACCCCTCAACCATCAGGTTCCTGAACCAGTGAGGATAACCTCAACTCTGAACTGATTCCATCGGGAAGGAGGTACAGGAGCCTCAGGTCCCACACCACCAGGTTCAGGAACAGTTATTACCCTCAACCATCAGGCTCCTGAACCAGTGAGGATAACCTCAACTCTGAACTGATTCCATCGGGAAGGAGGTACAGGAGCCTCAGGTCCAACACCACCAGGTTCAGGAACAGTTACTACCCCTCAACCATCAGGCTCCTGAACCAGTGAGGATAACCTCAACTCTGAACTGATTCCATCGGGAAGGAGGTACAGGAGCCTCAGGTCCCACACCACCAGGTTCAGGAACAGTTATTACCCCTCAACCATCAGGCTCCTGAACCAGTGAGGATAACCTCAACTCTGAACTGATTCCATCAGTAAGGAGGTACAGGAGCCTCAGGTCCCACACCACCAGGTTCAGGAACAGTTATTACCCCTCAACCATCAGGCTCCTGAACCAGTGAGGATAACTTCAACTCTGAACTGATTCCATCAGTAAGGAGGTACAGGAGCCTCAGGTCCCACACCACCAGGTTCAGGAACAGTTATTACCCCTCAACCATCAGGCTCCTGAACCAGTGAGGATAACTTCAACTCTGAACTGATTCCATCAGTAAGGAGGTACAGGAGCCTCAGGTCCCACACCACCAGGTTCAGGAACAGTTATTACCCCTCAACCATCAGGCTCCTGAACCAGTGAGGATAACCTCAACTCTGAACTGATTCCATCGGGAAGGAGGTACAGGAGCCTCAGGTCCCACACCACCAGGTTCAGGAACAGTTATTACCCCTCAACCATCAGGCTCCTGAACCAGTGAGGATAACCTCAACTCTGAACTGATTCCATCAGTAAGGAGGTACAGGAGCCTCAGGTCCCACACCACCAGGTTCAGGAACAGTTATTACCCCTCAACCATCAGGCTCCTGAACCAGTGAGGATAACTTCAACTCTGAACTGATTCCATCAGTAAGGAGGTACAGGAGCCTCAGGTCCCACACCACCAGGTTCAGGAACAGTTATTACCCCTCAACCATCAGGCTCCTGAACCAGTGAGGATAACTTCAACTCTGAACTGATTCCATCAGTAAGGAGGTACAGGAGCCTCAGGTCCCACATCACCAGGTTCAGGAACAGTTATTACCCCTCAACCATCAGGCTCCTGAACCAGTGAGGATAACCTCAACTCTGAACTGATTCCATCGGGAAGGAGGTACAGGAGCCTCAGGTCCCACACCACCAGGTTCAGGAACAGTTATTACCCCTCAACCATCAGGCTCCTGAACCAGTGAGGATAACCTCAACTCTGAACTGATTCCATCGGGAAGGAGGTACAGGAGCCTCAGGTCCCACACCACCAGGTTCAGGAACAGTTATTACCCCTCAACCATCAGGCTCCTGAACCAGTGAGGATAACCTCAACTCTGAACTGATTCCATCGGGAAGGAGGTACAGGAGCCTCAGGTCCCACACCACCAGGTTCAGGAACAGTTATTACCCCTCAACCATCAGGCTCCTGAACCTCTGTGTACACTGATCCCATTTACGACAGCTAGAGTGTTGACTGCAGTTTTGCCTCATTGTGTGGGGAAGAATGTCTTGTCATCCAGCAAAGGGACGTCAGCCTGGATCGTGCGGCTCCGACCAGAGTTTGGGAACCTTGCAGAACCCTACAATGCTCTACACGGTTTTGTTTGGGTCCTCGTCCTGGGCTTGTGTGGTTCAGACAGTGAAGTGGCGAGCTGGTGTGTTGCCTTATGAGCTGTCAGGATGCACTTCAGAAATGCAAACCTTTGTCTTTTCTGTTCCCCTGTCAGATCTGAATGTGCACTGGCCTGGATCCTGTTCAGCCTCTCCCCCCTGTGCAGTCTGTGAGATTCTTCCCAACACACTCCGTCGACCACTGTGGTCTCCTGACACCAGGTGGAAGTTCAAAATAAATTTGTTATCAAAGTACACATTTGTCATCATAACAATCTGAGGTTCATTTTATTGTGGGCACTCGGAGAAAATACATAAAAACCAAACTTATCATAATAAATAAATAAGCAATAAATATCAAGAAAGTGAGATGAAGAGTTTTTGAAGTGAGTCCATTGTTTGTGGTTACCGTTCAGTGATGGGGCAAGTGAAGTTCCCCCCTCAGGTTAACTGTCCCTGAACCTGGTGGTGTGGGACCTGAGGCTCCTGTACCTCCTTCCCGATGGAATCAGTTCAGAGTTGAGGTTATCCTCACTGGTTCAGGAGCCTGATGGTTGAGGGGTAATAACTGTTCCTGAACCTGGTGGTGTGGGACCTGAGGCTCCTGTACCTCCTTCCCGATGGAATCAGTTCAGAGTTGAGGTTATCCTCCCTGGTTCAGGAGCCTGATGGTTGAGGGGTAATAACTGCTCCTGAACCTGGTGGTGTGGGACCTGAGGCTCCTGTACCTCCTTCCCGATGGGATCAGTTCAGAGTTGAGGTTATCCTCCCTGGTTCAGGAGCCTGATGGTTGAGGGGTAATAACTGTTCCTGAACCTGGTGGTGTGGGATCTGAGGCTCCTGTACCTCCTTCCTGATGGCTGAGGGGTAATAACTGTTCCTGAACCTGGTGGTGTGGGACCTGAGGCTCCTGTACCTCCTTCCCGATGGGATCAGTTCAGAGTTAAGGTTATCCTCTCTGGTTCAGGAGCCTGATGGTTGAGGGGTAATAACTGTTCCTGAACCTGGTGGTGTGGGACCTGAGGCTCCTGTACCTCCTTCCCGATGGAATCAGTTCAGAGTTGAGGTTATCCTCACTGGATCAGGAGCCTGATGGTTGAGGGGTAATAACTGTTCCTGAACCTGGTGGTGTGGGACCTGAGGCTCCTGTACCTCCTTCCCGATGGAATGAGTTCAGAGTTGAGGTTATCCTCACTGGTTCAGGAGGCTGATGGTTGAGGGGTAATAACTGCTCCTGAACCTGGTGGTGTGGGACCTGAGGCTCCTGTACCTCCTTCCCGATGGAATGAGTTCAGAGTTGAGGTTATCCTCACTGGTTCAGGAGCCTGATGGTTGAGGGGTAATAACTGTTCCTGAACCTGGTGGTGTGGGACCTGAGGCTCCTGTACCTCCTTCCCGATGGAATGAGTTCAGAGTTGAGGTTATCCTCACTGGTTCAGGAGCCTGATGGTTGAGGGGTAATAACTGCTCCTGAACCTGGTGGTGTGGGACCTGAGGCTCCTGTACCTCCTTCCCGATGGAATCAGTTCAGAGTTGAGGTTACCCCTCTCTTGTTCAGGAGCCTGATGGTTGAGGGGTAATAACTGTTCCTGAACCTGGTGGTGTGGGACCTGAGGCTCCTGTACCTCCTTCCCGATGGAATCAGTTCAGAGTTGAGGTTATCCTCACTGGTTCAGGAGCCTGATGGTTGAGGGGTAATAACGGTTCCTGAACCTGGTGGTGTGGGACCTGAGGCTCCTGTACCTCCTTCCCGATGGAATCAGTTCAGAGTTGAGGTTATCCTCCCTGGTTCAGGAGCCTGATGGTTGAGGGGTAATAACTGCTCCTGAACCTGGTGGTGTGGGACCTGAGGCTCCTGTACCTCCTTCCCGATGGGATCAGTTCAGAGTTGAGGTTATCCTCCCTGGTTCAGGAGCCTGATGGTTGAGGGGTAATAACTGTTCCTGAACCTGGTGGTGTGGGACCTGAGGCTCCTGTACCTCCTTCCTGATGGCTGAGGGGTAATAACTGTTCCTGAACCTGGTGGTGTGGGACCTGAGGCTCCTGTACCTCCTTCCCGATGGGATCAGTTCAGAGTTAAGGTTATCCTCTCTGGTTCAGGAGCCTGATGGTTGAGGGGTAATAACTGTTCCTGAACCTGGTGGTGTGGGACCTGAGGCTCCTGTACCTCCTTCCCGATGGAATCAGTTCAGAGTTGAGGTTATCCTCACTGGATCAGGAGCCTGATGGTTGAGGGGTAATAACTGTTCCTGAACCTGGTGGTGTGGGACCTGAGGCTCCTGTACCTCCTTCCTGATGGAATCAGTTCAGAGTTGAGGTTATCCTCACTGGTTCAGGAGCCTGATGGTTGAGGGGTAATAACTGTTCCTGAACCTGGTGGTGTGGGACCTGAGGCTCCTGTACCTCCTTCCCGATGGAATGAGTTCAGAGTTGAGGTTATCCTCACTGGTTCAGGAGCCTGATGGTTGAGGGGTAATAACTGCTCCTGAACCTGGTGGTGTGGGACCTGAGGCTCCTGTACCTCCTTCCCGATGGAATCAGTTCAGAGTTGAGGTTACCCCTCTCTTGTTCAGGAGCCTGATGGTTGAGGGGTAATAACTGTTCCTGAACCTGGTGGTGTGGGACCTGAGGCTCCTGTACCTCCTTCCCGATGGAATCAGTTCAGAGTTGAGGTTATCCTCACTGGTTCAGGAGCCTAATGGTTGAGGGGTAATAACTGTCCCTGAACCTGGTGGTGTGGGACCTGAGGCTCCTGTACCTCCTTCCCGATGGAATCAGTTCAGAGTTGAGGTTATCCTCACTGGTTCAGGATCCTGATGGTTGAGGGGTAATAACTGTCCCTGAACCTGGTGGTGTGGGACCTGAGGCTCCTGTACCTCCTTCCCGATGGAATCAGTTCAGAGTTGAGGTTATCCTCACTGGTTCAGGAGCCTGATGGTTGAGGGGTAATAACTGTTCCTGAACCTGCGTGGTGTGGGACCTGAGGCTCTGTACCTCCTTCCCGATGGAATCAGTTCAGAGTTGAGGTTATCCTCACTGGTTCAGGAGCCTGATGGTTGTGGGTAATAACTGTTCCTGAACCTGGTGGTGTGGGACCTGAGGCTCCTGTACCTCCTTCCCGATGGAATCAGTTCAGAGTTGAGGTTATCCTCACTGGTTCAGGATCCTGATGGTTGAGGGGTAATAACTGTCCCTGAACCTGGTGGTGTGGGACCTGAGGCTCCTGTACCTCCTTCCCGATGGAATCAGTCAGAGTTGAGGTTATCCTCACTGGTTCAGGAGCCTGATGGTTGAGGGGTAATAACTGTTCCTGAACCTGGTGGTGTGGACCTGAGGCTCCTGTACCTCCTTCCCGATGGAATCAGTTCAGAGTTGAGGTTATCCTCACTGGTTCAGGAGCCTGATGGTTGTGGGTAATAACTGTTCCTGAACCTGGTGGTGTGGGACCTGAGGCTCCTGTACCTCCTTCCCGATGGAATCAGTTCAGAGTTGAGGTTATCCTCACTGGTTCAGGAGCCTGATGGTTGAGGGGTAATAACTGTTCCTGAACCTGGTGGTGTGGGACCTGAGGCTCCTGTACCTCCTTCCCGATGGAATCAGTTCAGAGTTGAGGTTATCCTCCCTGGTTCAGGAGCCTGATGGTTGAGGGGTAATAACTGTTCCTGAACCTGGTGGTGTGGGACCTGAGGCTCCTGTACCTCCTTCCCGATGGAATCCAGTTCAGAGTTGAGGTTATCCTCACTGGTTCAGGAGCCTGATGGTTGAGGGTAATAACTGTTCCTGAACCTGGTGGTGTGGGACCTGAGGCTCCTGTACCTCCTTCCCGATGGAATCAGTTCAGAGTTGAGGTTATCCTCACTGGTTCAGGAGCCTGATGGTTGAGGGTAATAACTGTTCCTGAACCTGGTGGTGTGGGTCCTGAGGCTCCTGTATCTCCTTCCCGATGGAATCAGTTCAGAGTTGAGGTTATCCTCACTGGTTCAGGAGCCTGATGGTTGAGGGGTAATAACTGTTCCTGAACCTGGTGGTGTGGGACCTGAGGCTCCTGTACCTCCTTCCCGATGGAATCAGTTCAGAGTTGAGGTTATCCTCACTGGTTCAGGAGCCTGATGGTTGAGGGGTAATAACTGTTCCTGAACCTGGTGGTGTGGGACCTGAGGCTCCTGTACCTCCTTCCCGATGGAATCAGTTCAGAGTTGAGTTTATCCTCACTGGTTCAGGAGCCTGATGGTTGAGGGTAATAACTGTTCCTGAACCTGGTGGTGTGGGACCTGAGGCTCCTGTACCTCCTTCCCGATGGAATCAGTTCAGAGTTGAGGTTATCCTCACTGGTTCAGGAGCCTGAGGGTTGAGGGGTAATAACTGTTCCTGAACCTGGTGGTGTGGGACCTGAGGCTCCTGTACCTCCTTCCTGATGGCTGAGGGGTAATAACTGTTCCTGAACCTGGTGGTGTGGGACCTGAGGCTCCTGTACCTCCTTCCCGATGGGATCAGTTCAGAGTTAAGGTTATCCTCTCTGGTTCAGGAGCCTGATGGTTGAGGGGTAATAACTGTTCCTAGAACCTGGTGGTGTGGGACCTGAGGCTCCTGTACCTCCTTCCCGATGGAATCAGTTCAGAGTTGAGGTTATCCTCACTGGATCAGGAGCCTGATGGTTGAGGGGTAATAACTGTTCCTGAACCTGGTGGTGTGGGACCTGAGGCTCCTGTACCTCCTTCCTGATGGAATCAGTTCAGAGTTGAGGTTATCCTCACTGGTTCAGGAGCCTGATGGTTGAGGGGTAATAACTGTTCCTGAACCTGTGGTGTGGGACCTGAGGCTCCTGTACCTCCTTCCCGATGGAATGAGTTCAGAGTTGAGGTTATCCTCACTGGTTCAGGAGCCTGATGGTTGAGGGGTAATAACTGCTCCTGAACCTGGTGGTGTGGGACCTGAGGCTCCTGTACCTCCTTCCCGATGGAATCAGTTCAGAGTTGAGGTTACCCCTCTCTTGTTCAGGAGCCTGATGGTTGAGGGGTAATAACTGTTCCTGAACCTGGTGGTGTGGGACCTGAGGCTCCTGTACCTCCTTCCCGATGGAATCAGTTCAGAGTTGAGGTTATCCTCACTGGTTCAGGAGCCTAATGGTTGAGGGGTAATAACTGTCCCTGAACCTGGTGGTGTGGGACCTGAGGCTCCTGTACCTCCTTCCCGATGGAATCAGTTTCAGAGTTGAGGTTATCCTCACTGGTTCAGGATCCTGATGGTTGAGGGGTAATAACTGTCCCTGAACCTGGTGGTGTGGGACCTGAGGCTCCTGTACCTCCTTCCCGATGGAATCAGTTCAGAGTTGAGGTTATCCTCACTGGTTCAGGAGCCTGATGGTTGAGGGGTAATAACTGTTCCTGAACCTGGTGGTGTGGGACCTGAGGCTCCTGTACCCTCCTTCCCGATGGAATCAGTTCAGAGTTGAGGTTATCCTCACTGGTTCAGGAGCCTGATGGTTGTGGGTAATAACTGTTCCTGAACCTGGTGGTGTGTGGGACCTGAGGCTCCCTGTACCTCCTTCCCGATGGAATCAGTTCAGAGTTGAGGTTATCCTCACTGGTTCAGGATCCTGATGGTTGAGGGGTAATAACTGTCCCTGAACCTGGTGGTGTGGACCTGAGGCTCCTGTACCTCCTTCCCGATGGAATCAGTTCAGAGTTGAGGTTATCCTCACTGGTTCAGGAGCCTGATGGTTGAGGGGTAATAACTGTTCCTGAACCTGGTGGTGTGGGACCTGAGGCTCCTGTACCTCCTTCCCGATGGAATCAGTTCAGAGTTGAGGTTATCCTCACTGGTTCAGGAGCCTGATGGTTGTGGGTAATAACTGTTCCTGAACCTGGTGGTGTGGGACCTGAGGCTCCTGTACCTCCTTCCCGATGGAATCAGTTCAGAGTTGAGGTTATCCTCACTGGTTCAGGAGCCTGATGGTTGAGGGGTAATAACTGTTCCTGAACCTGGTGGTGTGGGGACCTGAGGCTCCTGTACCTCCTTCCCGATGGAATCAGTTCAGAGTTGAGGTTATCCTCCCTGGTTCAGGAGCCTGATGGTTGAGGGTAATAACTGTTCCTGAACCTGGTGGTGTGGGGACCTGAGGCTCCTGTACCTCCTTCCCGATGGAATCAGTTCAGAGTTGAGGTTATCCTCACTGGTTCAGGAGCCTGATGGTTGAGGGTAATAACTGTTCCTGAACCTGGTGGTGTGGGGACCTGAGGCTCCTGTACCTCCTTCCCGATGGAATCAGTTCAGAGTTGAGGTTATCCTCACTGGTTCAGGAGCCTGATGGTTGAGGGTAATAACTGTTCCTGAACCTGTGGTGTGGGCTCCTGAGGCTCCTGTATCTCCTTCCCGATGGAATCAGTTCAGAGTTGAGGTTATCCTCACTGGTTCAGGAGCCTGATGTTGAGGGGTAATAACTGTTCCTGAACCTGGTGGTGTGGGACCTGAGGCTCCTGTACCTCCTTCCCGATGGAATCAGTTCAGAGTTGAGGTTATCCTCACTGGTTCAGGAGCCTGATGGTTGAGGGGTAATAACTGTTCCTGAACCTGGTGGTGTGGGACCTGAGGCTCCTGTACCTCCTTCCCGATGGAATCAGTTCAGAGTTGAGTTTATCCTCACTGGTTCAGGAGCCTGATGGTTGAGGGGTAATAACTGTTCCTGAACCTGGTGTGTGGGACCTGAGGCTCCTGTACCTCCTTCCCGATGGAATCAGTTCAGAGTTGAGGTTATCCTCACTGGTTCAGGAGCCTGATGGTTGAGGGGTAATAACTGTTCCTGAACCTGGTGGTGTGGGACCCTGAGGCTCCTGTACCTCCTTCCCGATGGAATCAGTTCAGAGTTGAGGTTATCCTCACTGGTTCAGGAGCCTGATGGTTGAGGGGTAATAACTGTTACTGAACCTGGTGGTGTGGGACCTGAGGCTCCTGTACCTCCTTCCTGAAGCAGCAGCGAGAAGACTCGACAGTTGTGGCTGAATCAAAGGTGGTTGTAAATCAGCAGACAGGAAGGAAATTGAAAACCTGGCTGACTGATACCATAGCAACAACCTTTTACCTTAATAGCAGCAAGACCGAGGAGCTGATTGTAGACTTCAGGAGAGGGAAACCAGAGGTCCAGGAGCCAGTCCTCATTGGGGATCAGAGGTGAAGAACCTCTTTGGTGTTTTCATTCCAGAGGAGCTGACTTGGCCCAGCAGGCGAGTACAATTACCAGGAAAGCACAGCGGCAGCACCTCCACTTCCCGAGCAGTTTGCAGCGATTTGGCACGATGGATAAAACATTGACAAACTTCCATAAACGTGTGATGGAGAGTTAGTGACTGGCTGCGTCACAGCCCGGTAGGGAAACACTCATACCCTTGAACGGAAAATCCCGCAAAGACTCGTGGATTCAGCCCAGTCCGTTGTGTGTAAAGCTTTTCCGTAGCTTTCCCAGCTGTAGGAAGGAGGTGATGAAGCTGGAGAAAAGATTCACATGATGTTACAGGGATGGGAGTTTCTTCACCTCTGATCCCCAATGAGATGTTCGATTCATCGGGAGATACGGGACAGGCTGGGACTGTTTTCCATGGACCTGAGAGGTGTTTATAAAATCATGGGGAAGGTGGGCAGTCAGCTTTTCCACAGGGTGGCGGGGGAGAGGGGGAGACACATCTCTTCCAAAGGAGGTGTGAGGGGCTCCTTCCCTCCGCTGGCCTGCAGGTCACCCTCGGGCAAGGTGTAGCTCCTGCTTAGCCCCCGATCAGGGTGAGGTGAAGCCGTGGGAGCGGGTGGTGGACGGTCGTACGAGCAGCCGGTGCAGATCACAAGTCCTGGTTATGTGACCACTGACGCCAGGCAGACAATCTCTGACGAGTATCGATAACGGCTGGGGTCACCCGTCTTGTAAAGACACGGCCCAGAAGGAAGCAATGGAAAAATTTGCCAAGAAAGTTATGGTGATGGAAAGACCATGATCACCCACGTCGTACAAAGGTACTGAGGGGCAGCAGGATTAAGGTGGGAGGGGTACGTTTTCCCCACCGAGGGTGGTAGGTATGGAGAACAGATGCCAGAAAATGTTATTGTGACTGGCGCCATTCCATTCGGATAGGTGCACGGATGATGCAGATTGAGGGGCTAGTATTGAGAGGTTGGGCCGAAGGGCCTATTTCACGCTGTGTGACTCTGACTTTGAACAGGAGAAGCTTGCATTCTGCACACAGTACACAGCGGGACCAAGTCTCTCTCGACTGTATTTGGGTTTCCTGGGATCGATCGCACCTCCCACGAAACTCGAAGACGGTGAAATGCTGAATTGGTGTGTTGCCTTCTGAGCTGTCAGGTTGAGCAGCAGAAATGCCAAGCTTTCTCTTTTCTGTTCCCCAGTGAGTGCTGGGCTGGATCCAAGCGAGCCGGTCCCACTCCCTCCTGCTGCCCCATCACCCTGACCCCCGGGGGTGCCCCTCAAATCTGCGAGCTCCTCATCCCTGAGTCAGAGTCAGGTTCAATATCATTGGCATACAGGACTAGGCACACCTGGGGTGCCCGAGACCTTTACACAGACTTGTATTTGTCAACGTGGAGCGGAGAGCGAGTTTGTAAATCTGGCGGGAGCAAAGGGTGTTGGGAATGGTGAGGGTGGGGCGCCGCGGGAAGGGTGTGGGACAGGGGGCAGAGAAGGAGTGACAGGGTGGGTACAGACACACCCAGCCCCTGAGACACCAGGCAAGGTCATTTGATTCCAAACAATCGGTTTATTGATCATTACAGAATGTCTCTCTGGTGCTTCCCACTCCCTCCCCTCTACCCTTCCCCTTTTCCCAACCATGATTCCCCTCTCCCTGCCCCCTTCCCACTCTCAGTCCACAATAGAGACCCAGATCAGAATCAGGTTTATCATCACTCACACACGTCAGGAAATTTGTTTTTATGTGTGTGTACTGTGCAGACTAGGGACTTCCTCCATACGAAGCTTTCAATGCCTGCATCCTTCAAATCTTCATTTTCATTACAACATTCAGGAGAACTGTCGGGATCATTCTTCCTACTACTTAAATGCTGAAATAGTAAAATCGTTTCATTTTCAGTCACAGCCACTTCTGCTGTCTTCCAGCCTGGATGCTTGAAACCACAGTGAACGATACAGTTCTCAATTGTCTTACTGCTTATTACTCATACGGACAAAAATCAATGCTTCTTCAACGCAAGCACACACAACTGACACGACTTAAACACTGTTTGCTCAAAGGACTTCTCATAAGCTTTGGCACCCCTGACTATTAACAACCTGTCAACATCAACTTGAAATACACGCAATGACTTGTCTCCATGTCTGTCTGTGACAATGAATTCCATAGATTCAACACTGTCTGGCGAAAGAAAATGTTCCTCAACTTTGTAATAAAGAGGATGTCCTTGTATTCTGAGACTGTGGCCCAAGGTCCTAGACTCCCCCACCTATAGGAAACATCCACTCTATCTGTGTCCTCTGGTCCTAGACTCCCCCACTATAGGAAACATCCACTCCACGTCCACTCTATCTGTGTCCTCTGGTCCTAGACTCCCCCACTATAGGAAACATCCTCTCCACGTCCACTCTATCTGTACCCTCTGGTCCTAGACTCCCCCACTATAGGAAACATCCTCTCCACATCCACTCTATCTGTGTCCTCTGGTCCTAGACTCCGCACTATAGGAAACATCCTCTCCACATCCACTCTATCTGTGTCCTCTGGTCATAGACTTCCCCCACGATAGGAAACATCCACTCTATCTGTGTCCCTCTGGTCCTAGACTCCCCCACGATAGGAAACATCCTCTCCACGTCCACTCTATCTGTGTCCTCTGGTCCTAGACTCCCCCACGATAGGAAACATCCACTCTATCTGTGTCCTCTGGTCCTAGACTCCCCCACGATAGGAAACATCCTCTCCACGTCCACTCTATCTGTACCCTCTGGTCCTAGACTCCCCCACTATAGGAAACATCCTCTCCACATCCACTCTATCTGTGTCCTCTGGTCCTAGACTCCGCACTATAGGAAACATCCTCTCCACATCCACTCTATCTGTGTCCTCTGGTCATAGACTCCCCCACCTATAGGAAACATCCTCTCCACATTCACTCTATCTGTGCCCTCTGGTCCTAGACTCCCCCACTATAGGAAACATCCTCTCCACATCCACTCTATCTGTGTCCTCTGGTCCTAGACTCCCCCACTATAGGAAACATCCTCTCCACATCCACTCTATCTGTGTCCTCTGGTCCTAGACTCCCCCACAGTATAGGAAACATCCTCTCCACATCCACTCTATCTGTGTCCTCTGGTCCTAGACTCCCCCACTATAGGAAACATCCTCTCCACATCCACTCTATCTGTGTCCTCTGGTCCTAGACTCCCCCACTATAGGAAACATCCTCTCCACATCCACTCTATCTGTGTCCTCTGGTCCTAGACTCCCCCACTATAGGAAACATCCTCTCCACATCCACTCTATCTGTGTCCTCTGGTCCTAGACTCCCCCACTATAGGAAACATCCTCTCCACATCCACTCTATCTGTGTCCTCTTGTCCGAGACTCTCCCACTATAGGAAACATCCTCTCCACATCCACTCTATCTGTGTCCTCTTGTCCGAGACTCTCCCCACTATAGGAAACATCCTCTCCACATCCACTCTATCTGTGTCCTCTGGTCCTAGACTCCCCCACTATAGGAAACATCCTCTCCACATACACTCTATCTGTGTCCTCTGGTCCTAGACTCCCCCACTATAGGAAACATCCTCCCCACATCCACTCTATCTGTGTCCTCTGGTCCGTGACTCCTCCACTATAGGAAACATCCTCCCCACATCCACTCTATCTGTGTCCTCTGGTCCTAGACTCCCCCACTATAGGAAACATTCTCTCCACATCCACTCTATCTGTGTCCTCTGGTCCTAGACTTCCCCACTATAGGAAACATCCTCTCTACATCCACTCTATCTGTGTCCTCTGGTCCTAGACTCCCCCACTATAGGAACATCCTCTCCACATCCACTCTATCTGTGTCCTCTGGTCCTAGACTCCCCCACAGTATAGGAAACATCCTCTCCACATCCCACTCTATCTGTGTCCTCTGGTCCTAGACCTTCCCCACTATAGGAAACATTCCTCTCCACATCACTCTATCTGTGTCCTCTGGTCCTAGACTTCCCCACTATAGGAAACATCCTCTCTACATCCACTCTGGAGAGGATTGAATGAGATCGATTTCACATCTGAGCCATCGGACGCTCCCCGTACGTGAACGTTAGTGAGTGAGTGTGGATCGTGGGCCAGGCACTGTATGTATGGCCTTTGTCGAGGTGTCAGACGGATTCAGCAGCCCGTCTGTCAGCTCCTCCCTGTGCTCGAGACGCTGTTGCTGGCCACGCGGAAGGGGAAGGAGGAGCTGTCCCTCATATTCTTCCACTTCTGCTGGGACCTGAGCAATGGCGACGGAAGACCCACGTCTGCATCAGCCATCTCCTGTGTGAGTCCTTCCTCTCGCCATGGCTTCTCAACGGGTCCGTCTTTGGTCTTGGCGTTCGATGGAAGGAGTGGGACTACACCTGGAGATGAGGTAAGCTTAGGGACCGGGTCCGGGTCAGGAATTGACCTTTCGGTCTGAGACGAGGACCTGGGGTTCGTGTCGGAGGATTTTCTGTGTGTATGTACCTGAGATGCTGTCTGGAGCGTAGCTCTTGGTAGGGTCAGCCATGGTGGTGAGGTTCCAACCAAGACCTGGAGCTGGCGGAAGGTGATGACCCATCACGATGACAGTGAAGATGGAGGAAGTCTGTAGCAGGGAAGGGTCCCCAGTCATCTTGCGTTCCACGCCACTGGGCCCTGACCCTGATCTGCCAAGGGACGGTGCGATGGCTGCCCGTGCATCAGCCTCCGCACGTTAAACACAGACACGCCCTGGCGTTCTCTGTGAAGGGAGTAACCCCTCGACGGGGGCATCGTACTCGACTCGAGTGACCGGGTTGTAAAGTAGGGTGTGAGTCAGCGTCTAGGCCTCGGGATGAGTCGCCTGAACCGGTTCAGCTTCACATCAGACGCGGCATTCCGAGTTGGGCATTAGGGTAGATCGATGAGCTCGGCCGGGATCGGGGGTAGGGTCGGTGTTTAGGGATTGGGGGTGATGGTCGCGGGTCGAGGGTTCGGGATTCAGGTCAGGAGCAGGGATTAGGGTCCACGTTTGGGTCAGGGATCCAGGTTTTGGGCAGGGTTAGTGTCGAGGACCCGTTTCGGGATCAGACAGTGTTCCCCATCAGGGAGAGTGGGTGCTGGGGACCTCTGGCGTCAGGTTGTCCGCCCTCCCGTGTGGCTCTTTGCAGCTTCACTGCGCGCAGACGCGTTCCCATCTCACGCCTCTGACCCTCCCTCTCTCGCCAAAGTCCTTCGAAACATTTCAGTTTGGGTAAATATTCCTCAGATTGGCCCATATCCCTCACTTCCTTTAATATTTAAAACGCCATCCCTCTCTCCTTCCCTGAGAGAGCCTCCTTCCTGCGTAACGCCACTCTGCCCAGCGAGGGATCGCGCCGCTCTCTCGCCGGAGGAGATCCGGAAACCCTCCCCAGGTGGAGGGGTGGCAGCTGGACCCCTCCGGTCTAGTAAAAGAGGAAGAGCGTGAGGTGAAACCAGACCTTCCTCTCCCTGTGGCTGCCAACGGCTTCACAACCAGGGCGGAGGGACTCGCTGGTGCCATCGCTGCCCCGGGGAGGCCGAGGGCTCCGAGCTGGGCCCTGGGCCCGGACGTTTCGGACCGGCTGGAGGCGCAGGCTGTGCTGTCGGTGGACGGCTGGGAGGACGACAGGCCTTTCCGTCGAGGGCCCCGTCCCCCTGACGGAGACCAGGACCACAGCAGAGATCTCCAGCCCCTCTCAGAGGCAAGCGCGCATCTGCCACGTCTCCTGCCGGGTGGAGAGAACGCATGGAAGTGGGGCTCATGGACGGTCCACGGGCAGACGTCGGGCTTTCCTACCCGTCGAGGGAGGGGGCAGCGTCCTCTGGCCGTCCTGCCGTCCCTTCGACGTCGCTCAGTTCACAGCCGTTCCCCCGGCTCACGAACAACCAGCAGATTCCTGAGACTTGAGACGTGGCTGATATGTCTGATTGTAAATGATTCTGTATTAATGTCTCACTATCCTGAATAACTTCAATATGATTTTATCACAGGTGAAGTAATGGCCCTTCTGGGCAAACGACGGACGGGTGCTGCTTTATCAGCGAGGCTTGTTTCTCATCGCCATGTTCAATCCATCCATTTGCTATCAGAGAATGTAGAAACATAGAAACCCTACAGCACAATACAGGCCCTTCGGCCCACAAAGCTGTGCCAAACATGTCCCTACCTTAGAAACTACTAGGCTTACACAGAGCCCTCTATTTTTCTAAGCTCCATGTACCAATCCAAAAGTCTTTTAAAAGACCTTATCATATCCGCCTCCAACACCGTCGCCGGCAGCCCATTCCACGCACTCACCACTCTCTGCGTAAGAAACTTACCCCTGACATCTCCTCCGTACCTACTCCCCAGCACCTTAAACCTGTGTCCTCCTGTGGCAACCATTTCAGCCCTGGGGAAAAGCCTCTGACTATCCACACGATCAATGCCTCTCATCATCTTATACCCCTCTATCAGGTCACCTCTCATCCTCCGTTGTTCCAAGGAGAAAAGGCTGAGTTCACTCAACCTATTCTCATAAGGCATGCTCCCCAATCCAGGCAACATTGGTGTAAATCTCCTCTGCATCCTTTCTATGGTTTCCACATCCTTCCTGTAGTGAGGCGACCAGAACTGAGCACAGTACTCCAAGTGGGGTCTGACCAGGGTCCTATATAGCTGCAACATTACCTCTCGGCTCCGAAACTCAATCCCACGAATTGATGAAGGCCAATACACCGTTACGCCACCAATGTATTCAATATACAACCTGAAACTCTTACTCTCCACAGACATCCTTGAAACAGAGAGAAAAGTCCCGGAAGAATGACTGACTGCGAGCGTTAGAACCCGAAAGCCCCCTCCCCTCCCAAGCACGAGCAGCAGCAAAGGCATCAACTGCCCCCTCGCCCCTCCAGCCACCACGCAAATCCCCCCACAGACCACAGGCTATAGTCTGTCAAATAACTAGTGTCCACGCTAGCTCTCTGACGTTTCAGACAGCTTCTCTCTCTCTCCCTCTCTCTCTCTCTCCCTCCCCTCTCTCTCCCTCTCTCTCTCTCTCTCTCTCCCTCTCTCTCTCGCTTCCCCTCCCTCTCTCTCTCTCTCTCTCACTAGCGAGCTGAGAGATGTGTCACTGCTGCCACTCCGACAGGAGAGCCCATCAGCTCACTGTGTCGACGTTCCAGTCCGTCGTATTGCTTGTCCAAGAGAGAGAGAGAGAGAGAGAGAGAGATTCTTGGGTGTCAGGGGCCTCTGACAACCGACCCCGTCTCAATCCTTCAGTCAGCGAGGAGTCGGCTCGTGCACCCGGAGATCCCGAGCCGCCGAGAGGGAGAACGCACCCCGACCGCGATGAACGTAGTTTGAGAGCGGCTGTAGATTGCCAACTCCAACAGATCCCAAGCCGCCTTGAAAAGGAAAAGGGGGAGACTTAACCGTGCACCGAGACGTAATCGAAACGTTTTGCTCTGCGCGTTCTTCAGGCAGGTCGCTCCACACACGAGTTCACTGAGAAAGTCGAATGGAAATAAAATACAGCAGGCACAAGATCGTTGGCCACCCTTGTTCGGTGGAGGAGTGGAGCCCGGAGGGGTCTCTGCTGCTGTGGCCCACGGTCCGATGTGTTGTGTGTTCAGAGATGCTCCTCTGCACACCACTGTTGTAACGTGGGTATCTGAGTCTCTGTCACTTTGACCCAGTCTGGCCATTCTCCTCCGACCTCTCTCATTAACGAGATGTTTTCACCCACAGAGCGATGTATTCGGACCGGGGCAGAACACTGGAGGTTTTCACTGCTAGAAATTGGAAGCTGTCAGCTAGTGTTTCCCTCTTTACACAATGATGAGGGGCATCACGGGGGGTTGGGGGGGAGGGAGTATTTCCCCATGACGCAGAGCGAGCGAGACTCAGAAGGAGAAGGTTTTCACCGGGATGCCGTGGACGTTCCGGAGCTTGTTGCCTGGTGGAGGTAGGAGATTGAGGGGCGGTTTGATAGAGGTATTCAACGTCATGCCGGGTACAGATAGGACAATTGTAAGCAGCCTTTTCCCGCTACCACTAGGGGCCATGGGTTAAGGGTGAAAGGTGAAATGGTGAAGGGAAACTTCTTCACCCAGAGGGTGATGAGCGTGTGGGACGAGCTGCCAGAGCAAAGTGGTGGCCGTGGGGTCCATTTCAATGTTTAAGAGAAGTTTGGACAGGGACACGGATGGGAGGGGGTGTGGGGGTCTGCGGTCCGGGTGCAGTTTGACACGGACTAGATGGGCCAAAGGGGCTGTAATGCTCTGTGGCTCGATGATAGTAAGGTGCAGGGCCGCAGCAAGCGTTTATTTTACTGTACGAGGGGGCTGACTGCCCTATCGTTTTATAATGGTCATACAATAAGGTAGATCCCTGACGTTAAAAGAGATGGCCCACAGTGTCGACTTCCCCCTGTGGTAAACACGAGTTTGTCATGCAGTGTAAAGTACACGAGGGCTCCGTACAGAACACACCAAAGATGCTGGCGAGGGGTCGCGGCCGGGCTGTCGACAGTTCGTCCCTCTCTGGTTCTCCCGCCCGAGCTCCCCCCAGCATCTCGTGTGTGTGGCTCTAGATTTCCAGCATCTGCACAACCTCTCGTGTTTACAAGTCCCTGGCTACTCTATTCAGGCCTCCAGTTCAGCGTCACACGCGAGCTCTACGACAGCCAGACGCTGAGCCTGTGCGCTGTCAGGATGTCCCTTCCCCAGGAAGACTGGCCTGTCCCACCCTCCCCCTCGATCCCTGTGTCCACACCGATCTCCCGATGTCGCACGGCTTCCGTCAGCAGGATCCTGAGGCCAAGGCCAGTCCGTCATTACAAATATCTCGAGGGTCGAGGAGCAACTTCACCGATTCCGCCATATCCGTTTACGTGGATTAGGAATTTCCTGTGCTGTGTCGGCGCGACATGAAGCAGAATGAAAACTACATTCAATACTTACAAAGGATTAAATGGAGATGAACGTCAGAGATTCTGCAGATGCTGGAAATCCAGAGTGACGCACACGACGAGCTGGGGGGATCTCAGCAGGTCGGGCAGCGTCTACAGGGAGGGATAATGCTGAGGCCCTTCATCGGGACCGGAAATGAAGGAGGAAGATGCAGAATAGGAGGGTGAGGGAGCGGAAGGAGGACAAGCTGGCAGGTGAGAGGTGAGGTTTTTGTTTTAACAGACCCATGGTGCTTTTGAGGAGGGAGATTTTGTAAAAGGCAGTTTGTGACCGCCTCTTTGTCCTGATGACAGACTGCAGCCAGTGACCCTACTTGCTGAACTGACGGTTTACGAAAGATTGCGAGAGGATGTGGCACCAAGCCAGGCTGCCCTCAGCTGGTGTCAGCTCCCTGCAGCCCGCCATTTCCCCAGCAACCCCTTTCTCCTCGACCAGCAGCAGGACAGTGGAGACACAGAGATTGGTAGATTGAAGACTCCAGCTGAACATTCTTAAACTCCGCCATCTTTGTCGTGGGAACCAGCTCCCCACCATCAGTCACATCTTCATGCCATGCCTTTCAAAACATGGCGTCCGTCATTCAGGACCCCCATCACCCAGGACACGTCCTCTTCTCATTGCTACCATCAGGGAGGTACAGGAGCCTGAAGACATACACTCAACGATTCAGGAACAGCTTCTTCCCCTCTGCCATCAGGGAGGGGCTACAGGAGCCTGAAGACACACACTCAACGATTCAGGAACAGCTTCTTTCCCCTCTGCCATCAGGGAGGAGGTACAGGAGCCTGAAGACACACACTCAATGATTCAGGAACAGCTTCTTCCCCTCTGCCATCAGGGAGGAGGTACAGGAGCCTGAAGGACACACACTCAGCGATTCAGGAACAGCTTCTTCCCCTCTGCCATCAGGGAGGTACAGGAGCCTGAAGACGACACACTCAACGATTCAGGAACAGCTTCTTCCCCTCTGCCATCAGGGAGGAGGTACAGGAGCCTGAAGACACACACTCAACGATTCAGGAACAGCTTCTTCCCCTCTGCCATCAGGGAGGGGGTACAGGAGCCTGAAGGACACACACTCAACGATTCAGGAACAGCTTCTTCCCCTCTGCCATCAGGGAGGAGGTACAGGAGCCTGAAGACACACACTCAACGATTCAGGAACAGCTTCTTCCCCTCTGCCATCAGGGAGGAGGTACAGGAGCCTGAAGACACACACTCAACGATACAGGAACAGCTTCTTCCCCTCTGCCATCAGATTTCTGAATGGACATTGAACCCATGAACACCTCCTCACTACTTTTTATCTCCATCATTATACGCTACTCATTTAACTCTTTAATAGACACAGATGTAACAGATTTTTCCTCTGTATCTATTTGTCATGTATTCCACTGTATTGCTGCTGTAAAGCTAACAAATTTTCACAACATATCCCAGAGATTTTTATTCAGTGACCCAGCACAAAGTCCCACCTTCGAACATGCCAACAAAGCAAACCCTGACGACCCATATTTAATCCTAACCTACCCAAGGGACAGTTCACAAAGAATGAATAACCTATCGGGTGAGTGTTGGACCGAGGGAGCAAACAAGCACAGCCAGGAAATCCACACATTCCACAGCGAGAAGTATGGAGATTCCTGACAGGGAATGCTGGACTGAACTCCGATCTCTGAATCCCCGTGTGTATAACGGTTGTCCCATGGGTGGGGCCCAGCTCCGATCTCAGAATCCCCGTGTGTATAACGGATATCCCTTGGGGTGGGCCAGCTCCGATCTCTGAATCCCTGTGTGTATAACGGTTGTCCCATGGGTGGGCCCAACTATGATCTCTGAATCCCCGTGTGTATAACGGTTGTCCCATGGGTGGGCCCAGCTCCGATCTCAGAGTCCCCGTGTGTATAACAGGTATCCCTTGGGTGGGCCAGCTCCGATCTCTGAATCCCTGTGTGTATAACGGGTATCCCATGGGTGCCCCAGCTCCGATCTCTGAATCCCCGTGTGTATAACGGTTGTCCCATGGGTGGGCCAGCTCCGATCTCTGAATCCCCGTGTGTATAACGGGTATCCCATGGGTGGGTCCAGCTCCGATCTCTGAATCCCCGTGTGTATAACGGTATCCCATGGGTGCCCCAGCTCCGATCTCTGAATCCCCCGTGTGTATAACGGGTCTCCCATGGGTGGGCCCAACTACGATCTCTGAATCCCCATGTGTATAACGGGTCTCACATGGGTGCCCCAGCTCCGATCTCTGAATCCCCGTGTGTATAACGGGTATCCCATGGGTGCCCCAGCTCCGATCTCTGAATCCCCGTGTGTATAACGGGTATCCCATGGGTGCCCCAGCTCCGATCTCTGAATCACCGTGTGTATAACGGGTATCCCATGGGTGGGCCAGCTCCGATCTCTGAATCCCTGTGTGTATAACGGGAGTCCCATGGGTGGGTCCAGCTCTGATCTCTGAATCCCCGTGTGTATAACGGGTCTCCCATGGGTGGGCCAGCTCCGATCTCTGAATCCCCGTGTGTATAACGGGTCTCCCATGGGTGGGCCAGGTCCGATCTCTGAATCTCCGTGTGTATAACGGGTCTCCCATGGGTGCCCCAGCTCCGATCTCTGAATCCCCGTGTGTATAACGGGTCTCCCATGGGTGGGCCAGGACCGATCTCTGAATCCCCGTGTGTATAACGGGTATCCCATGGGTGGGCCAGGACCGATCTCTGAATCCCCGTGTGTATAACGGGTATCCCATGGGTGGGCCAGGACCGATCTCTGAATCCCCGTGTGTATAACGGGTCTCCCATGGGTGCCCCAGCTCCGATCTCTGAATCCCCGTGTGTATAACGGGTATCCATGGGTGCCCCAGCTCCGATCTCTGAATCCCCGTGTGTATAACGGGAGTCCCATGGGTGCCCCAGCTCCGATCTCTGAATCCCCGTGTGTATAACGGGTCTCCCATGGGTGGGCCAGGTCCGATCTCTGAATCCCCGTGTGTATAACGGGTCTCCCATGGGTGGGACAGCTCCGATCTCTGAATCCCCGTGTGTATAACGGGTCTCCCATGGGTGGGCCAGGTCCGATCTCTGAGTCCCCGTGTGTATAACGGGTCTCCCATGGGTGGGCCAGCTCCGATCTCTGTGTCCCCGTGTGTATAACGGGTCTCCCATGGGTGCCCCAGCTCCGATCTCTGAATCCCCCGTGTGTATAACGGGTCTCCCAAGGGTGCCCCAGCTCCGATCTCAGAGTTGCTTTCACTGCCTGGGTGAAGTTGCTGCCACTTCGCACCACATTTCATGTCAGTGAAGTTGAACCTGACTCTGATTGTAGATCATCTTCTGTCGTCAACCCTCCGGGACGGGGGAGTTTCAGAGAGTCCGCCCCCACCACGAGATCAAGCTTGAAACGACCGTCCCCTAATCCTCCCATGTCGTCCTCTCATCTGAGAATCCCACGGGTGGAAGAATTAGAATCAGGTTTAATATCATCGGCATACGTTGTGAAATTCGCTAACTTGCTGGCTGCAGCCGAATGGAATTCATAATATAGAGAAATAACTGACTTACACTATGTACTTAAATAGTTAAAATAAAATACATCGTTCTGAAACAGAAGAAAACGCAGTGAGGGTTCAATGTCCATTCAGAAATCTGTCAGCAGAGGGGGAGAAGCTGTTCCTGAATCGTTGAGTGTGTGTCTTCAGGCTCCTGTACCTCCTCCCTGATGGCAGAGGGGAAGAAGCTGTTCCTGAATCGTTGAGTGTGTGTCTTCAGGCCCCTGTACCTCCTCCCTGATGGCAGAGGGGGAGAAGCTGTTCCTGAATCGTTGAGTGTGTGTCTTCAGGCTCCTGTACCCCCTCCCTGATGGCAGAGGGGAAGAAGCTGTTCCTGAATCGCTGAGTGTGTGTCTTCAGGCTCCTGTACCTCCTCCCTGATGGCAGAGGGGAAGAAGCTGTTCCTGAATCGCTGAGTGTGTGTCTTCAGGCTCCTGTACCCCCTCCCTGATGGCAGAGGGGAAGAAGCTGTTCCTGAATCGTTGAGTGTGTGTCTTCAGGCTCCTGTACCCCCTCCCTGATGGCAGAGGGGAAGAAGCTGTTCCTGAATCGTTGAGTGTGTGTCTTCAGGCTCCTGTAC